>NC_133617.1:33931101-33991101 GCF_048593235.1 Sminthopsis crassicaudata | reverse complement strand
GGCTTCTGAGTTTCTTGGGGCACTAAGTGAGGCGGGATGATTAGCCCATGGTTACACAGCCAATGTTATATCTAAGAGTTCCCTGATTCCCACATTAGCCACTATAATACCAAATGCCTGTATCCCTTTCCCTTTCTGCCTGTCTTTCTTTCTTTTTTTTTTTTTTTTACTCCCTCTCTCTCTCTTACTCCCCTTTCTCTTTTCCCTTTCTCTCCCTTGAGTTTGCATCCAATGCTTAGTCAGTTGAAATAGAATGGTTTGGCAGGTCCACTGTTCCCAATTTTATATGGAAAACTGAGGCTCAGGGAGGGAAGATTCTCATAGTCTTGGCCTGGGAGTGGGGAGACTTGAGGCCTAGTCCGGACAATGAATAACCATGTGACCTTGGGCATCTATAAAAGTTGAGGATTGAGCTAGATGACCTGGATACTCTAAAGCTATGAGCTTAAAGTCCCTTTACCTTTCTGGACATCTCTTTATTCATCTTTTAAATGAAAGATTTTGAATGTATAGTTTTTATATAGTTTTATATATTTTATATAGTGTGATCATGTACCTATGTATGATAGTTACTTTTCTGTGTACGTTTGTTCTCCATTTCCCCTTCCCCAATATTCTATAAAATTCTTAACCAGTTTCAGTTTTCTATTTGTATCCCTAGCCTTTGCACAGTGATATATAGTTGATACTTAATATACTCTTGTTTCTTTTTGTTCTCTGTGTTTCCCATTGGCCTAGCTCAGCATTGCTTGATTGTTTCATTGTGTTTATGGATTGCAGACTGAGTGATTTTAGCCTCTTTCATGTGTTTTATGCCCCAAGAGAAGATCAGATCTGTCCCAGATCTGTCCCAAATGCGACACTATTAGTAATAATAGCTTTTAATTATGTAGTGCTTTGGGATGTGGAGATAGCTTGGTTCATTCATGAAGAAGAGAGCACTTAACTGGGAGGCCAGATCCATAGCTAGCATGGTGTATTTGAAGGAAAATTGTGTAGAAGTTGCAGAAAGTCAAGTTCAGGGTTAGTGGGAGGGGAAACTTTCCAACCAGAAGCTATGAATAGTGTGTTGGGCTGCCTTGGGAATCAGTGGGTTTTCCTTTCAGAGCAAAGGCTAGATCCCAACTTATTAAACTATGGATCATGATCATAAGATCATATGGGTTTTGTAGTTGAATGGGGAGTTTATGAAATTATGATTTATTATTAGTAAAATTTTGATTTGTCTATCTATTTTATATACCCATATATTCTTAGGTGAAAAAGGATTGTGAGGAGAAAAAATTTCAGAAGCCCTGGACTACATCACCTATTAGCTAGCTACACTATAGACATATATGTTGTGGATCCTGAATCATGGTTTTAAATACATAAAATAAAATAACCAGGACAACAAAAGATTGCATTAGGGAAAAATTATCAAAATATTTTTAAAAATTAAGTAGATAAGACTCCAGATTAAGAACCTCTGCTAGGATGAATTCAGAGAGGTTTGGAGAGACTTGCATGAACTGATGCTGAGTGAAATGAACAGAACCAGAAGATCATTATATACTTCAACAACAATACTGTATGAGGATGTATTCTGATGGAAGTGGATATCTTCAACATAAAGAAGATCCAACACACTTCCAGTTGATCAATGATGGACAGAAACAACTACACCCAAAGAAGGAACACTAGGAAGTGAATGTAAACAAGTTAACACTACTGTTTATCTACCCAGGTTACTTATATCTTCGGAATCCAATTCTTATCGTGCAACAAGAAAATTGGATTTACACACATATATTGTATCTAGGTTATACTGTAACACATGTAAAATGTATGGGATTGCCTGTCCTCTAGGGGAGGGAAGGGAAAATTTGGAAAAATGAATATAAGGAATAATGTTATAAAAAAATTACTCATGCATATGTACTGTCAAAAAAATTTTTATAATTATAAAATTAATTTAAAAAAAAAAGTACCTCTGCTAGTCAGGGATGCATCATTGAGCTGGATGACCTCTGAGCTCCCTTCCAGGTCATAGAGTTGGGGCTGCTGTGATTTATGTCCCCTGGCAGCCCCGAGGAGGTCTTGTGCTTTGAGGTTGTAGGGGAGTTAGAGGCAGGGGGATGTCACAGAGAGAGAAGACTGATTGTTCTCCTTGAGAGCCTCTGGCATTTAGTAGGTACATGGCCATGAGCAGAGCACTCCTTGGGGACTCACTTTTTCCCATTTGTAAAGTGGAGATAAGAATACTTACCCCATGAAACAAGCATTTATTAAGTAACTGCTGTATAATGGGGATTGTGGGTATAAGAGCAAGAATGAAGCAGACCCTACCCTCCAGAAACTTATGCTTTTGCTGTTTGTTGCTCAGCTATTTTCAGTCATGTCTCTCTTCCTGACAACATTGGGGATTTTCTTATCAAAGACAGTGGAGGATTTTACCATTTCCTTCTTCAGCTCAGTTTACTGATGAGGAAACTATGGGGAACAGGGTTAAGTGGCTTGTTCAGGGACACACAGCTCCTAAGTATCTGAAGCTAGATTTGAACTCCAGGATTGGCATTCTTGCTAACTCTACTTATGCCTTACTTGGGGGTAAAAGTGTTCACAGGTAAGTATGTATAAAATAAAGGGAAGGGGCAGCTAGGTGATGCAGAGGATAGTGCCTTGGCCCTGGAGTCAGGAGGATCTGAGTTCAAATCCAGGATCAGACATTTAGTTGGTGGCCCCGGGCAACTCATTTAATCCTGATTGCCTCCCACCAAAAAATAATAATAATAATAATAATAAAAGGACAAGGGACTGACCCTGTAAGTCCATTTGCAAAAAACAAAAACAAAAACAAACAAACAAACAAACTCTTCCAGACTGGCATCTTCTTTGATATTTGTTGCCTTAGAGATTTCTTTGGGGCCCACAGAGAGGTGATACAAGCTGCCCAAAGATACACAGTCAATATGTGTTAGAGGCAAACTTGAACTTCCTGCCTGCAAGGTTGTCTCTCTCCTCACTATACCATGCTACTTCTCTGTACTTATTAATCACATAAAGACATATCCAATATCAATACAAGGTAATTTTGGAAGGAGAAAGGTTAGGAAAGGGAGGAATCAATAAAATCTTCATTTTGAAGGAAAGGAGAGGTGGATATGAAGAGGAAAAGCACAGGAGCAGGACAAAGTGATGGCTCCAGTGAAAGAAGCTGGTTTGGCTTCAGAAAGTGTGGACAGGGACTTAGTGGATGAACAGGTAGGAAGGTAGGGTTGGCTGGGGCCGAATTTTAAATGCCAGACACAGAAAGGTTTATAATTTGTCCTAGAGGCAACAGGAGGTCACTGGACTTGCTGGAATGTCTTTCTGGACAGTCAGACTGTGCCTTAGGAAGACCAGTTTGACAGCTGTGTCCCTAGGTCTGCTCTGAGGACAGCAGTCCAGAAATAACAGTGCTATGGAAAGGTGAGCCAAACACTTTCAGCTTTCCTGTTTTGTGCTGTCATTTTTAGAGGTGGATCAACATTTCTTCTGTGCCTTTGTTAACAGGTAGACTTCGAGAAAAAATATAATATGAATGAATGAATGAAAAAAAAATTAAGTAATTTCTAGGTACCAAGTGCTGGGAGAAAAAAGAATCCTTGGTCTCCATCAGTCAATCAGCAAGCATTTATAAACTATCTATTTCGGGACAGGCACTGTGCTAAGTGCTGGGGAAACAAAAAAAAAAAAAACAACAAAAAAAAAGATGAAAATTCTCCTTTCCTTTAGATTGTTACCTACTTTCACAGTGTAAGCGGGGGAGACAATATATGAGAGAAAGGGCTGGAAATCCTTAGGGCACAGCAGTGGGGACGCATGCAAGGGTCCTTGCCTATCAGATGACCGATAAGGGTTGGGGGTAGAAGCAGGGCAGAGGGTAAGACTTTCCGACCCTTAGGAGACAGAGTGGCCCCATGTTGCTCCATTTCATTGCAAAGAATAGTGATTCCTATCTTATCTCCACCATACAATTCATCACCCCTCCCTTCCTGCTTTGATTTGAGAGTCCATTACTGGGTCAGATACTTAATTGTGCCCTGCTGATCCACAAAACCCTCTTCTGATGCATCACTATGATTGGCCAGTGTCAGACCTCCAACCTAGTGATGCCAATTTGATCTTCCTTGAGAACAGCCACCCCATCAAGGCTTGGGGTCCATTAGGGTAGGGAGGTTAGCTTTGGCTAGCTCTGTCAGCGGGGGAAGACCTTGACTTTGGTCTGTGCAATGGGTGGATTTTTCATTTTGAGGAATAATCCAGCTACATGCAGAGAGCCTGGTCACCACTTGGTTGGCCATTGGACAATGGATTCATGGAGTTCAGCAACTGACCAATTGTTGTTATAATTATTGTTGTTGTTATCCAGGGGCTTCTGGCATATTTAGGCCATGTGACCTCAGTAAGTCACTTGCCTCTTCTCAGTATCCTAGGCAGCTTGCTGAGACTGTGCATGGGAGACCTTGGTAGAGGGAGTCAATTCATCTGGAAGTTCATTTACGAAGAAATCACAGGACTAGCCCTATCGAATAACTAACTTAATATTCAGTTGTTAGTTATTTTCCTTTGTGTCCAACTCTTCATGACATCATTTGGGGTTTTCTTGACAAAAATATTGGAATGGTTTGCCATTTTCCTCTCCAGCTCATTTGACTGTTGAGGAAACTGAGGCACAAGATTAAGTGACTTGCCTAGAGTCACACAGCTAGAAAGTGTCTGAAGTTGAACTTGAACTCAGGTTTTCCAAATTCCAGCCTTGGCACTATCCATTGCCCCAACAATTATTATAATTATATGTAATTTAATGTTTTTTCATTGGGTTTCAGATAAAAATGATCTGAGGACACACTCTGCTCTCATTTGCTTATGCTTAATATGCTGTAGATTCTTGCATAGATAAAATGATTGCCTTTTGTGGTACCTGAACATCTTGGGATGTATCGGTTCATTTTCAGGAAAGGTTGCAGGTCAGGACAAGTGGGGCGTGTACCTTGCCCTGTGCAGATTGGGTTTTCATAACCTCTGTATTTTGAGAGTTTTTTGTTCTATCTGGTTTGACAGTAGAGTCTTTGCTATGTCAAGTTGGACAGTCAAACACGTTCCTTTAGAACAGAGATGGAGACCTGGGTGTCTCCCCCTCCCCCCCTGGAGAATGCTAGCAAGTTGCCATTTGGGATAGTTTCAGTCTTGATTGGAATGTTCTTATCTTCTAAGATAAGGGGTCTGTGAGACTGGAAGCATCTAATGAATACTTGAGTGAGTTACTTGAGTGATTAACAGTGTTACCCCTAACTTTGTATCCTTCTCTCTCCTCCATTGGCATCTGGAAGGAAAATATCCCGTTTTAGGCCAGGAGCCTGAATGCTTGCATCTTCCTCTGTGGGTGCTCTGCACTTTAGCCTGTGTGCATCTTGTTTGCATGTTGTCTGTGAGCTTCTTGAGGGCAGGAACTGTTTTTCCCTTTTTTTGTGTCCCCAGAGCTTGTTACCTGAACCATTTTTCAGTCCCATCTGACTCTTCATGACCCCATCTGGGGTTTTCTTGGCAGAGATACCAGAGTGGTTTGCCACATCCTTGTCCAGCTTATTTTACAGATGAGGAAACTGAGGCACACTGGGTGAAGTGACTTACCTGGTATCACCCAGCTAGTAAGACTCTGAGACCAGATTTGAATTTTAGGTCTTGCTGACTCCAGATCTAGCATTCTATCCATTGTGCCACCCAACTGCCCTGTACATGGCACACAGTAAGCGCTTACTAAGTGCTTCTTGACTGACTGAAAAAAGGGGAGTGATCTGCTTAAGACCATTCTGAGTCTAAAACCAGAGCTGCTGAGATGCCTGGAAGCATATGGCCAATCCTCCATTTTTCTGAGTAGACATCTCTTGGTTCACGTCTCTGTGCTTTTCTCTTGATATGATGGAGCTTCCAATTATTTCATTTTCATATTTGTATCTTCAACTTCTGTCTGGTTCCTAGTACATAGTAGGCATTCATAAAAGCTGGTGGATTGCTATTATATCTGGTTCTTGCCCTGTGGGTATGAGGATGGACCCTTCTCCCTAATACCCCCCATAAGAGAGGTGTTTTCACCCTGGCCTCTTCTAATCAATCGGTCAGTCAATCGGACACTCAAAAAGTATTCATTAGATGCTTCCTGGCCCACAGACCCCCATGCTAAAAGAAAACTGAAACTATCCCAGCTGGCATTTTCCAGGGGGAGATCAGGCCTCTATCTCTCTTCTAAAGTACAGAGTTTGACCCACCAACTTGGCTACCCAGCTTGGACCTGCTGCTGTTGCTCCTCCCCCTGCTCTTCCTCCCCCTGTCCCTCTTCCTCCTCAATCATCCATGTTTGGGACTGGTCCGGCTCCTGCTGTGTTAAATACAGGAGGAAATTGGAAGAGTTCCACTTGTCCAATCTAAGCTCCTTCCACAGAGAGGTGGTTGGGAAGGCCGTCAGGCTGGGGGGGGTCCCACGAGGCAGCCTGACTACATTTGCCAAAATCCCCAGTTTTCACTCGCTATGGGTGGGGGTGGGCTGGTATGTGTATGTGTGTCTAGGTGTGTGCAAGGGTGTGTAATTGAGGCTGAGTGAGGAAGCCTCTGGCTGGCCTTTCTCTGATCCTTTTAACAAGCCATTAACTGCTTTCCTGAGCACTTTATGAGGCCGGGTTGACTTTTTCCTTGTCTTTAAAAATCAGCATGCAAACCCCAACCATGTGGTTTTTCTTTTTTCTTTTTTTTTTCCTTCCTTCTGCTAGAAACCGTCCTGTAGGAGGATTTTCCTTGAGGAAAGACATTCAGGTCTTCCGTGATGGCAGGAGGGCCGGGTTCAGCAGCCAGGGATGGGAGGGTACCAGGAGGCTCTGGAGTAGGCTGCCTCTAGGGCTCTGGGGTAAGGAAGCTATTATTTCCCATTTATTTTGGGTTGCTTTCTCGGAGCATATTTCAATTAGCTTCTCCAGGGTTGTGCATCTAACAGGCCGAGCGCTTATTGTGGCAGAACCAGCTGGTAGGTGGGAGGCCGGCAGCTTCCCGGGTCTTAGTCAGTAGCTCCCAGCTCAAACGGGATTTGTTTTATGTGCTAAAGAACCCAGAACTAAAATACCAGGAGCAAGTAACAGCAATAACTTCCAGAATCCTGCTGGAGCTGTCATTTCAGGGCAGGGTTCCAGGCAGCCTGGTGCAGTAGATGGAGTGCTGGACTTGACTGGATGGGGAGACCCGGGTGCAAATTCTGCTTCTGATTCTTCTCAGCTGTTTGATCTCTGTCATTTCATCTCTCTAAAGGGCAGTTTCTTTAAAGGTAAAAATGGAGATTCCCATCATGGAGGACAGTCAGAGAAAATACCCAGGAGGGAGACTTATGAGAGAAACCACAAGGCGTTAGGGAATACAGACACAAAATGAAATAGTCCTTGCCATTAGGGACCTTACAGTCTCCTAGGTGGTGCAGTGGTTAGTGGTAAAACTTGGGATGAGGAAGCCATGAATTCAAATTCTGCCTCAGGTACTTTCTTATTTATTTATTTATCTGTTCATTTATTCATTCATTCATTTGTTTATTTTTTGCTGAGGCAATTGGAGTTAAGTGACTTGCCCAGAGTCACACAGCTAGGAAGTGTTAAGTGTCTAAGAGCAGATTTGAACTCCGGTCCTCCTGACTTCAGGGCTGAGCTGCTCAAACACACCTCACTGCCCCAGGCACTTTCTTTCTTTCTTTTTTTAATCATTTAATAATTTTTATTTACCATATATATGCATGGGTAATTTTACATTGACAATTGCCAAACCCTTTGTTCCAATTTTTTCCCCTCTCCCTCCCCCTCCATGGCTGGTTGACTAATACATGTCAAATATGTTAGAGTATAAATTAAATACAATATATGTATACATGTCCAAACAGTTGTTTAGCTGTACAAAAAGAATCGGACTTTGAGATGGTGTACCATTAGCCTGTGAAGGAAATACAAAATGCAGGCACTTTCTTAAATAAGTGACCCTGGACAAGTCATTTAGCCAAACCTCATTTATAAAATGGGGATTCTGATAGCATCTCTACTCCAGGGTTGTAAGGAGGATCATGTATGAGCACTTGGCAAACATGAACACTCTATATAAATGTGCTGGCATGTGATTTTCCTTCTCTCCATCCCTCAGAAGAGTGTCTAAGAATCATCTTCCCTTTTAGAATTCTTAGACAGCTGTGGGATACCTACAAAGGTCTTCCTTCAAAAGCTAGCTCATGGGCCAGGCTCTGTAGCAGCTGCCATGGAATGAAAGGGTCCTCCTCATTTAGGGGATCCCAGTTACCCCGAGTTCAAATTTACCCCGAGTTCAAATCTTGTCTTGTCTAGTTGTTTGACCCTGCTAAATTACCAGCTCTATTTATAGGAAGCCTTTGCTGATTGGTTGTTAGTGCTTTTCAATCCTCCACAAGTAGCCCTATGTATAATTTTGTCCCCCCATCCCTAATTCCTAGCATAGGACCCTACATGCAGTAGGTATATTAAATGATTGTTGGATTCAGTGGATCTAGATCTCATTCTACCCTCAGAACAACATGGCGTACTGTCCCACTTCTTTTGCTCAGACGGGAAGGAAGGAAGGAAGACTAGAAGGAAGACTGCTTTAGGCATTCTAAGGCAGTCTAAGAATTCTTTTCTTTTTTTTTTTTTTAAATTTTATTCTATTTTTGGTGTTTTTTTTTTAACAGAAATTTTATGCATAGATAATTTTTCAGCACTGACAATTGCAAAACCTTTTGTTCCAACTTTTCACCTCCTTCCCCTGACCCCTTCTCCCAGACGGCAGGTTGACCAATACATGTAAAATATGGTAAAGTATAATGTATACATGTCCAAACATGTACAAAAAGCTGTACAAAAAGAATCGGGCAGTTTAAGAATTCTAAAAAGGAATATCATTCGGCCTTCTGAGAGGCAGAAGTAAAGAAGGAACATGTTCCAGATATGGGAAAGTGTGTGACCAAAGGTGTGGAGGTGGTTGACAGGAGTTTTGAGTTTGGGGAGAAGTAGTCGGGGGCTTGAATCTAGTTTGTGAAAGGAATTGGAGGAATGTATTATAAAATAAGATAATTTCTACATTCTGAAAGCGCAATGAAAGCATAAGCTGTTTTTAAACATATTTTTATTCTAGAGATTGTCGTCTCTTGAGTTATCAGACCAAAATGTCAGGGAGACTTATCTAGCTGGTCTGTAGTCTGGGGCCACACAGCTTTCTCAATCTCACCTGGTTCTATACTCATTCCTTTGAATTTCTCTGTGATTTTGGTTGTGAGTTTTTGTGGCCGAGTGGAAGGTTTGGATGGGGAACAGCTTGATGCCATTAACAGGCCTCATGGTTTGTTACCATACTCAAGGAGAAAGGGTTTGATGTTTCCCTGGCTTCCTTCCAATCCTCAGATGACTCACTGGGTTATTGTCAGTCCATGATAATCACCGCAGGCGGACTGTTAGAACCAACTCCAGCCATCCTGCAAGCCAGCCTTCTCTCTATGGGCTCAGAATCAGCCATGGCTACCCTTTTGGTCATCTGGATTCCCTCAGTTGCCTTTACAATCCAAGTTCCATTTCCTAAGCAATTTTCCCTTTTACTAGGAAGGGGTGGTACTGGAGAGAATTTAGAATCAAAATCATTGATTGTTTTAATCAAACCTTAGCAATATCTTTTCCCTGAGGTCCTCAATGTCAAAGAGACATTTTTCATTTCTCTGAGAAGCCTTGAGATGCTGGTGCTCCCACTTTTGGGGGTTACTCCCTTGAATAACTTTTGGAAAATCATGTCACCTCCCTGGATTGCAGTTTCCTTATCTGTAAAATGAAGGAATGTGATTAGATGATTTCTGAAAACCTCCCCAACTCTAGGCTTACAATCAAATGAGATAAAATGCCACTTTTGATTTTATTTTTCCTTTTTAAAATTATTTTCTTTTTTTATGGTTATACATGTACATTACTTTTTTTTAAATAACTTTTTATTTACCAGATATATGCATGGGTAATTTTTCAGCATTGACAATTGCAAAACTTTTTATTCCACTTTTCCCCTCCTTCCCCCCCCCTTCCCCCAGATGGCAGGTTGACCAATACATGTTAAATATGTTAGAGTATAAATTAAATACAACATATGTATACATGTCCAAACAGTTATTTTGCTGTACAAAAAGAATCGGACTTTGAAATAGTGTACAAATAGCCTGTGAAGGAAATCAAAAACGCAGGCGGAAAAAAATAGAGGGATTGGGATTCTATGGAGTGGTTCATAGTCATCTCCCAGAGTTCTTTTGCTGGGTATAGCTGGTTCAATAAATACACATTTCTTTATAAATCATGTTGGGAGAGAAAAATCGAAAAAAAAAGGGAAAAACCACGGAAAGAAAAACAGAAGGAAAAAGAAAAAAGTGAACATAGCATGTGTTGATTTATATTCATTCTTCATAATTCTCTCTCTGGGTGCAGATGGCATTTTCTATCCAAAGTTTATTGGGATTGCCTTGGATCATTGAATCACTGAGAAAAACCAAGTCTCTCATAGTTGATCATCACACAATCTTGCTATTACTGTGTACAATGTATCCCTGGTTCTACTTGTTTTGTTCAGCATCAAATTCATGTAAATCTTTTCAAGCCTTTCTAAAATTGGCCGGTTCATCTTTTTTTTTTTTTTTTTTTTTAATAGAACAACAATATTCTATTACCTTCATATTCCATAACTTATCCAGCCGTCCCCCAATTGATGGGCATCCGCTCATTTTCCAATTCTTTGCCATTACAAAAAAAGCTGCTACAAACAGTTTTGCACACATGGGTCCTTTTCCCTCCTTTATGATTTCCATGGGATACATACCCAATAATGGCACTGTTGTATTAAAGGGTATGCATTGTTTATAGCCCATTAGGCATAGTTCCAGATTGCTCTCCAGAATGGCTGGATCAGTTTACAGTTCCACCAACAGTGTATTGCTGTCCCAGTTTTCCCACATCCTCTCCAATATTTATCATTATCTTTCCCTGTCATCTTAGCCATTCTGGGAGGTGTGAGGTGGTACCTCAGAGCTGTTTTAATTTGCATTTCTCTAATCAGTAGTAATTTAGAGTATTAAAATGCCAATTGAATGTCAGCTTTGTGGCTAGAGAGGATAATTAATACTACTGGATATAGTTTTACTTTACAGATGAAGAAACCATGTCTCTGAGAAGTGATTTTTCCCAAGGCAACACAGGTAGTAAGTAGCAGAGCAGGAATTAGATTGCAGATCTTCTGCTTTATTGTTGATGTTGTCATTTTTTTGGTCATGTTTGACTCTTTGTGACCTCATTTCTTCTGCTTTCCAAGTCCCTGTGTGGAGTTGAGGCTGGAGTAATGGAGGAGAAGAGTGTCTTTAGGAGATGGACATAGAAATAGCCACTTAGCACAATGCTTGGTATAGAGCAGGCAATTAAGAACTTCTTGTTACTAGTTTTTCACCCCTTATTGTCTAATTCTTTATGACTCCATTGGGGTTCTTTTGGCAAAGATACTGGAGTGCGGTTTCATTTTCTAGCTCATTTGATAAGATAAGAAAACTGAGGCAAACAGGGTGAAGTATTAGCTCGAGGTCACACAGCTAGGAAGTATCTGAGGCAGAATTTGAATCCAGCTCTGCCTGCCTCAGGGCTGGTGCTCTATCCACTGCACCACCCAGCTGCCCTGCCCTTCACCCCTAACTAGTCCGATTTGAGCATTTTATGGTTGAGGAAACCAAGGCCCCAAAATGTGAAGTTACTTGTTCCTTGTCCCCCAGAAAGTATGTGACAGAGCCACGATTTGCACCAAGGTCTTATTACTCTAACTCTTGCCTTGCATATAGGGGAGAGGAGTGACTTCAAGCCCCACTTGGATCATTTCCGGTCTGTGTGATCGTGGGCACTTCACTGCCGGCCTCAGTTTCCTTATCTGTGAAATGAGGCTACTGATTATGAGGCTGTTCATACAGTGCTTTGGAAACTTGAAAATATGATTTAAATGTCAATTATTTTTATAAGCTCATAAAATAGGGGCCCTGAAGCTCAGCTGGCATTCCCTTTGTACCTCTGCTTTAGCAGTGTAACAGTTTCTCCGGGGGTATACCCAGCTGCCCGAATGGTCTGACTGCATTCCACGGTGCTGTCCATGGAAAGCTGAGGAAGGCAAGGATGTGGCTGACTAAACTTCCTTTGCCTGGGGATCCTTGGGAAACAGAAGCTAAGGAAAGGGGGTGTGGCAGCTAGCTTGGAGAAGTGTGGGGTAGCAAGAGTGCCCACCATACCAAGAAGTGCTTCTCTCCTCCCCACCCCCTTCCCTTCCCTTTGAGGTCACTTTCTGTGGACTAGCCCGGAGGCTGGTGTCTCTGGATATTAGAAAACTAGAAAGGTAGAGAAGGGCTCGTTTGAATGAGCATTTATTTGCTCTTGGAGGCAGTAGGGAGCTACTGCAGTTTATTGAGTAGGAGGGTAACATTGGCCAAATCTGTGCTCTAGGAAGATCACTTGGGTTGTTGAATGGCAGAGGGATTGGGGTGGGGAGAGCCCTGAAGGGGGCAGACACCCAGCAGCTCTGACCACAGTCCAGGTGTGAGGTGATGAGAGTCAGCCCAGAGGGATGGCAGTGTCAGAGGAGAGGAGGGGGTGATTATGTTACAAAGGTGAAATGGCCAAGCCTTGGCCACAACTTAAATGTGTTTATGGGAGAGGAGAGAGAGTGAGGAGTCCAAGCTGACTCCTGGTGGAGAGACATCCCTGTCTTCCCTGTTAAGCCTCCCCAGCTCCTTTTCCCTGCTCTCTAGGAAGGGACTTGTAGTCTAATAGAGTTTATTTTGTTGGCAGGATTCTGTGTAAACAGAGTAGTCTATAATAGTGTAGTTGATAAGAGTATTGGTTTAGACTCTAGATCTGAACCTGGGTTCAAATCCTGCCTCTCATACTTAACTACTGTGTGATTGTGAGCACTTCATTTCATTGTTCAGGTTTTGATTGTCCAACTAGGGGATTAGACTTGATGCTCTTTAAGTTCTGATTCTAGGTCCCATAACCCTAAAGTTATTAGGTCTTTAGGGTTCCCAAGGCACTTTCCTCCCAGCATCCCTGTGAGAAAGGTTGGTGAAGGTTTGTCGTGGCCATTTTGTTGTCAAGACCTATTGAGGAGCATTGGTTTATCCCAGAGCCACCATGAATTATACCCTTGAGTAGAAGTCAGGCCTTTTGATCTTATGCCCAGTGCTCCTTCTGTTTGCTATGGAGAAACACCTCCCCATACACACACACAAGACAAAGGAGTATGAAACTATGGAAAAAGCTCTGCCTTTGGCATCAGAGGGCTTGAGTTCAAATCATACCTCAAACTCCTCCATCCTTTGTGATATTGGGCACATAGTTAATCTCTTTGGGCCTCAGTTTTCTTATCTGTAGCTGGGGAGGGGAGGTGTTGATCTTGAAGCTTTCTATAATTGATATCTTCCAGCCCTCACCCATAATTATCTAATTGTCTTGCTGGGTGGAGTGAGAGATGAGCAGAGAGTTAACTTATTTAATTTGAGATGGTTTCAAGGGCTGGACAAGTTCTCTGTCATCTCCCTCCTCCCTGAGTCCTTTCCTCTTTCCTCTGTCCTTTTTAGAAGCTAGGAAATTCTAGATAGGGAAGGAGGTGACAAGGGAGAGGGACCACAGACTGGAAGAGAGGAACTGGGAATGGCTTTCAGCAGTCAGTAGTTAACAAAAATGCTCAGTAATTGATAGAAAACATAATTAATGCCATTCCCTCTTCATTTGCAAATGATCCATTCAGCAAATGGTTATTCTGCAGCTACTGTGTTGAGAGCTCTGTTCTCTCTTGTGGAGTCCATTGCTCCTCTTGCCTCCATGGAGTTTACAAGTCTGGCCATCCCGTTGCATCCGGTCTTCACTGGGAAAGTGCTATGATACTCCAGAGAGATTTATGATCAGGCGATCATCCAGCATTTATGAGCAGTTTCTATGTGTCAGGGCCTGGGAATAAACAGAGATAAAAGTGAAATTACTCTATTCTGTCAAATCTCACTATGAAGGTGAGTGTCCGGTCCCAATGCAGATGAAGTACTTCCTTGTCTTCTTCTGTAGTTTCTTTTGTTTATCACCTCCTTGAATTCCACCCTGAAGGCACCTTCTCCTCCCCCAGGCTCTCCTGGCATTTTCTGGGGACTGATAGACCCATAAACTAACTGGTCATTATTGCTTTCTCTGTGCTTTGACCCATCTGGTCCCACTTTTCCCATATAACCTCTTTGACCTGGACTGCTCTCCATAATGTCTTTTATCCTGTCCATACCCAACCAACACCATAGCTATTCAAGGTATGCAGAGGGCTTTCCTCTTAACCATAACTCTGTAAGATAACCATTTCAAAGATTATTATCCCCAGTTTACAGATGAGGCAACTGATTAAATGATCTACCCAAAGTCACCTGGCCTTTAAATGTCAGGGGTGGGACTGGAACCTTGGTTTCCAGTGCTGGGTCCATATACAGTCTCAGTGGAAGGGGACTATGGCATGTGCACTCATAACTAGAATACAAACATTTCTTTGTATTCATTTACGCGTGTCTTTGTATCCCCTTGGAGAATGTAAGATTCTAGAGGGCAGGTCGCTATAGATGTTTGTCCTTAAATTCTCCATAATCAGCAGGCAAACATTTATTGAGTGCTGACTGACTACGTAGCAGGTACTAGATTAGGTGCTGTGGATTCAAAGATAAAAATGAGCCAGTCCCTGCCCTTGAGGACCTTACATTCCTTTTAAAGTGGACCAGCTTGTTAATGCTTGTTGCATTGATTAAATTAAAAGGGACTTATTTCAAGTTTCTTCTGAAATGAAGTCAGCTTTGATTTTATGTGAAACTTGTAAGCGAAGGGCTTCTTTTGGCCTTTCTCCGGGTTCTCCGAGCTTAGCACAATATCTGGCACAAAATAGGTTTTTAATAAATGCTATTTGACTGAATTCAGTAATGTAGTTTTTCTAGTCATGCTATAGTGCAAAGCTTCTTAAACTGGAGGTCACATAACTGAACGTGGGGGTTGTGAGAAATTTGGCAACAGTGAAAGGTTTCCAAATGCTCTGTGTCCTGTACTATCAAATACTCCACCAAAATTTAATTCTTTATGTAAAAATGAACAAGCACGGATCCATCTCAGTATGCAGATTTGCTTTTATTTTTAAACGATAAAATTATATTATAACAAAATTAGTTTTTAAAACATTTCTTTATGATTTGTTGTCAGTAAATGTTTGATTTGTATGCCTATTTTATATATCTGTATGCCTGCCATCATGTAAAAATTCTTTGGGAGAAAAGGGTCATGAGTGGAAAAAGTTTAAGAAACTCTGGTGTAGTGGAAAGATTATGGGCCAGAATTCAGGTCCCAGATATCTCACTTACTTGGGTCTGGAGAATAAAGGGACTTCCCATGTTTGCCAGAGTATTGTCCCTTCATTGTGAATGTCCACTTAACTCAGTCTTAATGTCTTCCTTTCTACTGCCTCTTTCCTACTGGCTCCCAAATTTGCCCATGTCTCCTCCATCCTCAATAAGCTCCTCCTGTGTTCCATTCTAGCTCTTATCCTATGGGTCTTCTCTCTTTTTTTGGCTAAAGATCTTTTATTAATCCACATCTCTCTTGCCTTTATTCTCTTTTTTTAATTCTACAATCTGACAAGAGACTACAATCTCTCTTCCAAGTTACTAGTGATTTCTTAATTGCCAGATCTAATGGTTTTTTCTCAATTCTTATCCTTCTTGGTCTCTTGGTAGGCCTCTGGCACTGTTGATCCCCCTCATCATCTTGGTGCCCTTTTCTCTCTCCATTTCCATGACACGAGTCTAGCCTGGTTCCCCTCCTAAGTCTTTGATTCTCATTCTCAGGCTCCTTTGCCATATCTTTGTCTGGAATGTGTCTACTAAAGATGGATGTCCCCATGGGCTTTGTTCAGGGTCTTCTTCCCTTCTTCCTCTATACTATTTCACTTGGATGATGGCATCAGTTTCAATATTGCCTCTGCTGGTGATTCTCAGATCTGCTTATCCAGCCCTAAACTCCCTTTTGACTTCCAGACTCTCTTCTCCAAACTGGATGGCTTATAGATGTCTTAACCTCTGCATGTCTAAGACTCATTACTGTTCCTTCTGCACCCTCCTGGTTCCACAATTCCTGTCACTGTTGAAGCACTTACTATCCTCATTTAAGTTCACAACCTGGAGGTCAGGCTTGTTTCCTTATTCTCTCACCCACTCCTTAGTTAATCTGATCGCTAAGTTGATGCTACTTTTCTAACATCTTTGGTTTATACCCCCTTCTCTCCTCCTATACAATCTGGTATAGCTCTTATCACTTCCCCCTGTTGCAGTCGTCTGCTCATTGGGCTCTCTGCCAGTCTCCCCACTCTAGTGCATCCTTCACTTGGCTGTCAAATCAATCTTCCCTGGGCAGATCTGGCCACGCCAAACTTCTCCTTCTCCCATTTAGGGGCTCCTTTTTGCCTGTGGGATCAAATGTAAAATCATCTGCCTTCAAAGTCCCTCCCAATTTGCCCCACCCCCTTCCAGTCTTCTTAAATCCCCTTGTGCTCCATGATCTAAAGACTTTGGCCTCCTGTTCCTTCTCCCACTTTGGGGCATTTTCTCTGCTTGTCTCACTTGCCTGGAATGCTACCTCCAAGCTTCCTTCAGATCCTAGATAAAAATCTCACCTTCTTCGGGAGAATTCCTCTGCTCACTGTATCCATTTTGTCATCTATGGATCTTGTTTGTACATACTTGTTTTCATGTTGTTTCCCTTCCCTGGGAGCTGAGATTTTCATTGCCTTCCCAGCACTTAACTCACAGTGTCTGGAATATGGTTGGCACTTACTGTCTGAACAGCCCCTTATTTTCCAGATGAGAAAGCTAGGGTTAAGTGACTTGCCTGCAGTTTCTTAAGGAGTATCAAAAGAGGAATTTAAATCTTGGTCCTCCTGTTCTAGAATCAGGCTTTTTTCTGCCCAGATGGTGATTGAGATGGGGTCAAAGGGAACTTGAGACTTATCTGTCTTGCTCACTTGGGATATTCAGAAGATCCTTGAGCCAACTGTTGGAGAATTAGTCTTGCATGTATGTGCTGAGTGGTGGCTGTGTGAAGAACAGCTTTCTGAACGCAGTAACTCCTGGCCTGGGTCCCTGGAGACAGAGTAATTGGGAAGAACCATGGGCCGTGACAGTGGCAAACTCTGGAGCCCAAGCCCAAGCTCCCAGAACCCTCAGCCTAGAGAACATGTCTCTCCTTGTCCCTGAATCATCAATAGTGGGTCTGTCTGAGTTCTGTAAGTCACATTTACCTTCTTTAGTCTAATTAACCGTAAATGTGAATTAGTTCAGTGGGCTGACTCACAGAATCCATTATAGGGGTTGTGGACAGGGGGTTCAGTGTGTTGCTTTTGGAAGCTGGAGAGCCAGGCTGTAGGTTTCCATATTTGCCAATTGAGCACTTTTAAATTATTCCTTTGGGCCTGGGTGACTAATGAGGAAGCACATCCCTCATGCTTCATTTGAGACTTTTAAGAGAAATTGTTAAGTAAACATTAACCTGGATGATGCACTGGTGCTGGGAGATTTAAAATGTGTAACCCATTTTACAGATTAAAGTGCCTGTAGACTGAGAGCATGACTCCATTTCCCATTAGCTCTAGAAGGAGGCAGGGCATTGCTGGGTAGGATAGAACTGGTGTCTGACCGCCAAGTCTGGTTTTTACTTTTGCTTCAGTGAATTTTCTAATGATTAAGAGTCTTTTGTTTATTTTTAGCTTGCTTGCCAAAAGTGGGGGTTGAGTAACTGAGGAGGATTGATTGTGTGGGTTGGGAAGAGATACCCACATTTGTTGCTTTTATGTAATCGGTTTTTATTCACTTCTAATACAATTTATAAAAAGTGAAAGAGAGAGGAGAAAGAGGAAGGAACAAAAGAGGAGGAAGAGGAAGGAAAGAGGAGGAAGAAGAGGAAGGAGGAGGAGGAAGAGGAAAGGAGGAAGAGGAAGAGGAAGGAAAGAGGAGGAGAAAGGAAGGAAAGAGGAAGAAGAAGAAAGAAGGAGGAGGAGAAAGAGAAAGGAAAGAGGAGGAAGAGGAAGGAAGGAGGAGGAGGCAGAGGATCCTATTCTTAGCTTACAGAAGGAATTTTTCACCTGTGATCTATGAACTTGCCTTTTTAGAATACTTGGATAACCATATTTTAATCTAATTGAGTTTTCTATTCCTGCCTATTTTAAAAACCTTTTGTGCTGGGCCTTAGGCTTCTCCAAGTTGACTAAGGAGTCCCAGATAGAAAAAAGGTAACTGTCTCTGAACGGATGGGCATTCCTTCAGTTCTTGGAGTCTTCTAGAAAAAGAGATTGTGTCACCAGCCTTCCTGGAGCCTCACTCCTACTCAAGGGGAGGAAGTTATAGGGAATCTCCAAATTGGAAGGGACTCCATTGAATCCGCCCTGCGCCTCAGGTTCAACACTGCATCTCCTTGGAAGAAGTTGGGATCAGCCCCAGGGCCAGGACCTAACTGCTTTCCAGTCATTTTTAGGAAATTTTTCCTTTTCTCAAGTTTTAGTTGAGCTCTTTGCAGGTTCTAGGTGTACTGCTGGTTCTGCTTTCTGTAGCCAAGTGGAACAAAGTTAATTTCTCCTCTGTGACAGCAGTGGGAGATTGCTAGTGTGCAGCCCCACTTCCAGGTTTGCCCTTCTTAGGTTCAGCAGCCCAGAGCCTGGGGCCCTTCATCATCCTTTATGTCACCCTCATTTCAAAATAGGTCCTCCTCTGCTCCAGAACCCATGGAAATAATCTTTCTTTGGGGTATTCGATCAGTTAGTTGTGTCCAACTCTTCATAACCCCATTGGATTTTTATTTTGGGATTTTTTGTTTTGCAGAAATACTGTAGTGATTTGCCATTTTCTTCTCTAGCTCATTTTACAGATGAGGAAACTAAGGCAGAGTGAAGTGACTTGTGTTCCTTCTGATAAAGAATTTTCCAAAAAAACAAACTGAGTGGGGAAGCAGTTCAGCCAAACTAATTAGTGCGTCCCTGAGGCTGGCGGCCTGTGTACTGGGAGCATTCATTTGTACGTAGTATTTCTATGGGAAATGCTACAGAAAGGGAGCACCTCGCTTTCTTCTGGGCTCTGATGGAGGAACTACAGCTTTAGTTGTCTTCCTGACAAGTGTTGGGCTAGCCTGGAAACTCAACTTCTATCTAGTACATTGTTTCTATGGGAAAATGTGTTATATTAATAGTGAGGAAGAAATGCTTTTTCTTCTGGACTCAGGCTGTGGGCTAGCCTAGAAACCAAACTTCCATTTATTAATAAATAAATCAGTAAGTATTTATTCAAGTTTTACTATGGTTTAGTCACTGTGCTAACATTGTGTGGGAAAGTGCCTTCTGAGAAGGAAACATTTCTCCCACTTTGAGGTTTGAGGTTCTAGGACCAGGATGGGAGTGGAGAGGAAGAGGAGCCAGGCTCAGGTGTAAGCCAGCTTGGTAACTTGAATTTATGTGTAAAATCTTCTTTAAATGTACCAAAATTAATCTTATTTTGTTCATATCTTTTGCTCTTTATATAATCTTTATTTATAAATATATTCCTCTTTTCTCCCCTACCCACTGAGCTATCCAAAGATATTTTTAAAAAAGAGGAAAAATTTCAGCAAAACCCACTCATTACTTTAATAGAGCTTGACAGTATATGCAGTACTCCATATCCACAGGTGGCCACCTCTGTATAGAGGGAGGGAGGTGCATTTTCTCAGCTCTTCTCCAGGGCTGAGCTTATTCATGATAAAGAGTTGGTAATTATTTGTATGGGAAATATGTATAATGAGAAGGAAGCCCTTTTTTCCATCCTGGAGCCGGGAGGGAGGAGAGTCAAATCTTGGTGGCAGCATGAGCCAGATGCTGATATTTTAGAGATGAAGGCCCCTTGTTACTGACCTAAAGTTGTGCTGCCTGGCCAGAGTCCAGCAAGTAGCATTGCCTGAAAAATGTTGTGGTGTGGATGGTTGGGGAGGGTGGATGGGGCTGAGGAGCTTTTTGTTTTTATTTTGATAATAGTTTTTTATTTTTCAAATATACTCAAAGATAGTTTTCAACATTCACCCTTGCAAAATCTCGTATTCCAAATTTTTCTCTCTCCCTTCCCCCCACTCCCTCCCCTATACAGCAAGTAATCCAATATAGACTACACATGTGCAATTCTTCTACACATATTTCCACATTTATCATGCTGCGCAAGAAAAATCAGATCAAAAGGGGAAAAAATGAGAAAGAAAACAAAAAGCAAGAAAAAGTGAGATAAAAAACAAAATCAAAAAGCAACAACAAAAAAGTGAAAATACTAGGTTGTGATCCACACTCAGTCCCCATAGTCCTCTCTGGGTGCAGATGGCTCTCTCCATCACCAGTCCATTGGAACTGGTCTGAATCACCTTGCTTCAAAATGTAGTTTCAAAATGCAACATGCAAAGATAACATTCACCCTTGTAAAACGTTATGTTCCAAATTTTTCTCTCTCCTTTCTCCCCCACTCCCTCCCCTGGACGGCAAGTGATCCAATATATGTTAAACATGTACAATTCTTCTATACATATTTTCTCATTTATCATGTTGCACAAGAAAAATCAGATCAGAAAGGGAAAAAATGAGAAAGAAAACAAAAAGGAAGCAAAAAAAAAAAAAAAAAAGAGAGAAAGAAAACAAAAAGCAACAACAACAAAAGTGAAAATACTATGTTGTGGTCCACACTCAGTCCCCATAGTCCTCTCTGGATGTGGATGGCTCTTTCCATCACAAGTCTACTGGAATTGGCCTGAATTACCTTGCTTCAAAATGTATTTTCAAAATACATGGAAAGATAGTTTTCAACACTCACTCTTGCAAAACCTTGTGAAGACAAGATTGCTTTGGAGTGATTGGAGGGCTGTTCTGCAGGGAGGATCCCAGAGGTCAGAACTAGGATCTGTGGGGGCAAGGCTGAATGTTGGGAGGGGCTTCCCTTCTGGGAGGGACCTGGGCTTTCTGTTCTGGGAGACAGTCCTAGGTCTAGCAGACAGACCCCAGATTAAGAAGCCCTGGACTAGATGGTAGTGCTGGTGTGTGTGTGTGTGTGTGTGTGTGTGTGTGTGTGTGTGTGTGTGTGTGTGTGTGTGTGTGTGTGTTTTGTATATTATTAACATTGCTTTCCTGGGCGCCCAGCTAATTCTGAGTCAGCTCCCCTACAGGTTCCCTCCTCAAAGCCAGAATCCTGCAGGGTAGCAGGGGAGTTTCAGAGGCAGAGATTTTATTTTTAGGCTTTGTATCCTCTGTGATGCTATCGCTATGGAGATGCGGAGCCTGTGGCCCAGGGAGCTTCTGTGCTTTCTCCATACGTAGCAGGCGGGGGTCCTATTTCTCTCCTGGAATTGAGGTTCCCTAGAACATCCTGGTCCTACCGGCTGGCTACCTCCCCCTCTTGCAGGTGGAAAAGTTTTGTTTTTATTTTTTCCCTTCAAGATAGTCAAGGGAAAGTTAGCTACTAAGGGATGATGTGGGTTTTACCAAGAAGGGCAGAGACAGCTGTGTACTGTCATGCTATCCCAATCCCCCTTTAAAACTTCACGGGGCTCCTTGTGGCTTGAGGCTTGGGACTGGGGGAGCCTCAGACCCCTTTTGGGACTGACCCCAGGGAGGTTAAAAAAAAGAAAGATTCTCTCGTAGACATGGAAAAGATGCCAGATTCCCTATGTGTCCCTGAATTCTAGCTTCCCTCCCTGGGAATTTTAGGAACTTCCCTTTGGGTGACTTTGGGGCTTATGGTTCAAACAAGATTTCATCTCACTCCTATCTAAGCTACTCATCTGTTTTCATAAATTATCTCATAGTATATTCTAATCTGTAGAACTTCATTTCGATTTGCTATCTGCTTGTGTCAGATGATTTTAATCATAATGAAACAAAAGCACAAAAAGTCTTCAGCATCCTCCATCTCTTTTGGTTGTACCTGTTGACCCTCAGCATATCGGGTTTCTTCTCTGAACCTCAGTTTCTTCCTCTGCCATGTGGAGCTGACAATAATGCCCTCCCTCGTTTTAGGCCTTAAGTGAAATTGTGGGCAGGAGAGTTTTTGGCACTCAGCGATGGTGATAGGCTGAGGAAGGCCATCTAGAATACAGTTTGTCTAACTGAGTTTTTCCTTATTTTCTCCCCTTTCTCTTTCTCTTCCCTTTATCATCATTACCTGCTCTCCTCCCCAAACATATATTCAGGAGGGAAAGCCAGTCTTTTTATTATAATAATTAGGAGAGGCATCTGTAGTCCAGTGGATTGCTAGAAAGCTAACCTTTGAATCAAACAGAGAGTATTGGATTCAAGTCTCATCTCTGACACGCCCTGGCTTTGTGATCCTGGGCAGCTTAACTTCTCTGGGCCCCAGGCATCTCCTGAGACTATAAGTTGCCGAGAAGATGGTAACATACACTGATAGAGAAAGGGAGTTTCTTCTTTATCAGTGAAATCGCTGGTTCACTCCCTAATAATAACTAGTACTTACATAGTACTCTTAGGTTTGCAGATTGCTTTTACAATCATATATAATTATTATAGAATGCATGCATTATCTCTTTATATCCATCATTTTGGGGATCATTTGATTCTCGGAAGAGCCCTATGAGAATGGGACTATTTTGATTTGTATTGTAGTGGTGGAGGGAGGCAGGAACGAACGACACTGACTTCTGTGAGGAAGTGGCACAGAATCCTGATCGGTGCCCCCGGGTCCTTGTTCTGGGACCCAGCTGGGGGCTCTTTGGACAAAAAGAGTCCGAAAATAGCTCTCAGGAGTTTGGCAAGGAGCTTTTGAGATCCCGGGGAACCTCCTCAATCACCGCTTTTTAAATCTCCTTCTGGAGCCTTTTATCTGATTTTGTTTTTCTGAGCTACTTTTAATTGAGGTATTGAGATAAGATTTTAGTAAAACACTGCTTGTTCAAATCTACAGACTCTTCATGATCCACTGCACCCATTGTCGAACAGCAACCTGGACCATCTCCATTTTACAGAGCAGGAAACTGAGGCTGATAGTGAATGTTTTGACAAGGGTCAAACAGGCTAAGAAGTGTCTGATGTGAATTCAGATCTTCCTGATTCCAAACTTAGTACTCAATTGAGTGTGTTAGTCCTCTTTTCTCATTTTTAAAAGTAGCTTCTTGGACAGGATTTGGGAAGGAAAGTTGAAAGTACCCTCCTTCCCTGTTTCTAGCTATCTCTAAATGGCTTACATGGTTCAAGTCAAACCAGGAAGGTTGCAGAGCGGTCAGGAAATATTAGGAATCAGGACCCACGACTCTTCTTCCTATCTTGTGCTCCTGTTTCTTGTCATAAAATAGATCATTAAGTCCAACTCCTTCACTTGCTTTATAGATGGGGCAGCCTGAGAAAAGGAAGGATTTGTCTAAGGAGTCATGGCTTATTAGCTGCACAGCTAGATTTAAGCTTCTTGAACTCAAGTCTGTTATTATTACTGGTTACTGAAGAGGAAAATGAAGGCCAAAGGAGAATAGTTGCCTGCCTGGGGCCCCATCACTTAGTTAAAACTAGAAAACTAGAAAAACTAGGAAACTTGGAAAAAAACTAGAAACTAGAAAAAACTAGAAAAAAAAAACAACCTAGAAACTAGACAAACTAGAAAACTAGAAAAAACTAGATCACAATTAGTTAGGTGGGACAGTGGATGGAGCACCAGGTCTGTAGTCAAGAATACTGAGTTCAAATTTGGCTTCAGACACTTCCTAGCTGTGTGATCCCAGGCAAGACACTTCATCCTGTTTGCCTCAGTTTCCTCACCTGTAAAATGAGTTGGAGAAAGAAATGGCAAACTGATCCAGTATCTTTGCTGAGAAAACTCCAAATGAGGTCATGAAGAGTCAGACACTGAACGATAATAGGAACAAAACTAGAAATCCAGGTCTTGATACTTTGAATTAAGAGCTTGTTTTGTTCTATCATACTGTCTCTCTTCCAGTCCAATGCATCGAGGAAGCATTTAATGTGTTGTGATCACTGAGGATATGAAGATGAAAGGAATCTGCCAACCCTAATCCTGCCTTCCTCCTTCTGCTCCTTTCCTCCTTTTCCTGTTTTTTCTTCCCATCCTTCCTTCTTGCCTTCCTCCCTTTTCCTTTATCATTGAACCAGAGCACTATAGTGCTGTTTGCACTCCCTACATGCTGGGGGATTGTTAAGTGCACTGTAAGGGGTTGGTCAGTTCTCCAAGAGCCTCCACAGCTGTGAACATCTTAGGGAATTGCAGGGCAGCCTTTGCTGACACAGGTGTTGCTTGTGGACTGGGAATGAAATAAATTGGAGGCAGAGGGAAGAGGAGAGAGGTCAGAGAACAGTAACTGCCTCTCCTTGAATCGACATCATCATTATAAGAAGACATGGTGTCTGGATTCTGGAAACCACAAGAGCAGCAGATAACTCCAGAGGCTATCTTTGTTCACTATTTCCATTGTGCAGATGAGAAAACTGAGACTGAGGGAAATTAAAGGACTTATCTAAGCAGTTGAGATGAGATTTGAACTTTGTGTCCAAACCCTGTGACTCTAGAATCAGTGTTCTTTCCATTCTTTGCCTTGAGGACCTACCTGTCTATAGGACTGGAAAAAAGAAAGGAAATAAGCCTTTATTATTGCCTACTGTGTGCCATGGTCTGGCCTGAATGATTTACAAATATTACTTGTAAGCTTCATGACAGTATTGATTATGATTGGTCTAAATTTTGCATTTCCCTTCCTTCCTCATTGCTGGAATAGTGCTTTGTATACAGTAGACATTTAATATATGCATGTCTTTGTACTTGTGGGCATTGCTTATAATGAACAGTTTTTTTTTGCAAAGTACTTTATTAGGCAATGGCAAAATAGGAATATCATAGATTATAGGGTCCCCTGCCCTCAGCAAGCTTGCAGTTGAATTGGGATTATTAGTGGTGGTGTCCTTCAGTCCTTTCAGTGATGCTTATCTCTTCATGACTTTATTTGGGGCTTTCCTAGCAAAGATACTGAAGTGATTTGACATTTCTTTATCCAGCTCAGTTTACAGGTGAGGAAACAGAGGCAAACAGGGTAAAGTGACTTGAGGCCACTAAATATCTAAGGCAAAATTTTAACTCTGGAAGATGAGTCTTTTTTGGTGCTACCTGGTATCCCTGAATAGAGAGATCTTTGTCCTGGGTCAGGGGATGGGCTTAGGGGTCAAATAAATAAAATATGCAAAAAAGCATCCATTTAAAAAAAAATAAGGATTTTTTATTTGTTTGTTTGTAAGTTTCTTGCCCAGGATCACACAGCTAGGAAGTGTTGTGTCTAAGACCAGATTTGAACTCGGGTCCTCTTGACTTAGGGACTACTCTATCCATTGTGCCATCTAGTTGCCCCCCAAAATGAGGTTTTTTGATGGCCTTTGTCACTATAGTCATATTCCACTGGAGGCATTGAGGGGAAGGGAATGCGAAGCTGACATCAGAGACAGGAAGATTCTGGGCTCTAATCTGCCTCACACTGGTTCTGTGACCCTGCCTACATCACTTAGTCTCTTAGTGCCCCCAAGCAACTCTCTAGGCTTAGAGATAGCAGAGACCCTGATTTATGTGGACATGAAGGTGACCCTAACCCCATATCCTGGAGAGCCATCCCAGGAGAGCCAGAGTTCTGCAAGGTGCTGCCAAGCAGAGGGAGATGGAGTTTCCTCCCTGTTACCATGAAATCACAGTGCAGTCGTTGTGTAGCTTGTTTGCTTGGTTCTTCACGCACCAGTTCCTATAATTCCATCCGTGTTTCTCTAAATTCCTTTATTGTTTTTCCCCATTGGCATGGCAGAATCCCAGTTTGTTCAGCCATGCCCCTAACTGATGCTTGTTTCCAAGTCTTTACTACCACAGAAGGCAGCAGTTTATATTTTCCTGGAAATGCCAGAGAGAAGGTCAAGCTCCTAGTTAGTAGCTGTGTGACCTTTGGAAGTCCTTTATCCTGTGCTGACCTGGATTTCCTATTCTATAAAGGGCTGGGAGTTGGACTCTCTCATCTCCCTGGTCTGAATGCTTTAGGATTCTGTGGCCTTGTGCCTCTCTCATGAAGAAGCTGACCGCTCCTGGCATGCACCATGCCCTCTGAGCCTCGGAGAGACGAGAGCTGCCCTTTCCTGCGCTGCCCGCCTTGGGTTGGCTCCTTTGCCAGCTGACGCCGATGCTGAATGTCTGTCAATCTCTCCAGCACGTGGGACTCTGAGTCTGATGGCTCAGTTTGCCCTTTTAAAGCTGTCATTTTCTCCCAAGTTGATGAAATATAAATAATACCTTCCAAAAGAGCAGATGCCAGTTACCAGCTTTGTCTGTGGAGCAGCTGGGAAAGCCGCCATGTGCTGGTGCAGGTGGCTATGCCTTCTTTTGAGGGAGATCAGGTTGGGGGGCATTGAAATCAGGTGTGTTTGAAGAAGGGAAAACAGGTGGAGGGGACAAACTGATATTAGGTAGTGGGGAAAGAGATCTATCATGTAGACCTGGTTCCTTCTTTGGTGGAAGATGTTTCCCGACTGATTGTGTTTGGGGCATGTGGACGGGGGATCGGACCACGCATACGGAGCAGGTGAGGGCACCTTTCTAGAGCCCTGCAGTCTTTCTCATAGCGTCTGAGCAGCAGTGGTAAAATTGAGCCTTCCATAGAGATTGCCATGGAAAGTGTAAAACTGGAGGGCAGAAGGACTTTTCTAATGGGATCTTGGATCACAGAGGCTGTTGTTTGTCCTTCGTTCTCCAGGAGGACTGTGGTATCAGGGAGGCCATGCCATGAGTTGCAAGTGAGTTGTGGGGCTGTGCAAAGCCACCGGACTCACCTTCTCCTTTGGAACCAACATAGAGGTCAGGGCGCCTGGAGATGGCCCTGGAGGCAGCCTTGTGTACTCCCTTAGCTGAGATCCTAGGACGTTCTGTTCGCCCCCATGGCTCCTCCTGGGTTGGATGATTTACCCAGGGTTACAGGGGCAGAGCTGGCATTTGGAATGAGCTAGAAAAGAGGCTGATTACAATTTTTCTTGTGCAGCTAGATAACTGTAAAGTATACGTATATTGGATTTAATATATACTTTAACATATTTAACATGTGTTGGACCACCTGCCATCTAGGGGAGAGGGTGGGGGGAACCTTAGAGTGCCCCTGCCCCAACATGTACAGAGGAGGAAGCTGAAGCTCAGACAATTTGTGACAAAAATCATGAACAGACTAAGTGGAAGAAACAGATTTTGGAACCCAGGTATCTTGATTCCCAGCTTAGAGTTCTTAATCTTCAGTAGCTATGCAATGTTGAGATTTTTGCAAGGCAGAATCCTCTGTGAGTGTGTGGTTCAGTAGCTTCAATCCTGGATTAAGAATGAGAGGACATAAGTTCAGATTCTAGCCCTACTGCTGACCACCTGTATGACCTTGTTTGGGTCAATAATGGTTTCATTTCTTCTTTTTTTAAAAATTTGAGTATTGGGCCATTTTCTCTCTGAGATTCCTTCTAGATCTAACTCTCTGATCCCCTGATATGTCATCCTCAGCCTCCCACAGGGGCAGGGTAGGGATGTGTGGGGGTGGAATTAATTTTTAATAGTATTTTATTTTCCAAATGCATGCAAAGATAATTTTCAACATTCACCTTTTCAAAATCTTGTGTTCCAAATTTTTATCCCTCTTTCCCCCTTACCTAAGACAGCAAGCAATTTGATATAAGTTAAACATATGTAATTCTTCTGAATATATTATTTATTTTAAACAAATACAAAATAGGAAAGATAAACTCTTTGTCAGGTACACAGCAGAACTTAAGAGTAGATTCAAAATATGAAACAATTTCCATTTCAAGAAAGCCTAAGTAATAAATACTATACCTTGTGTTCAGAGCTGTCCATCTTTGCTTCCTTTTAGGGTTTCTTTTGTTCTCTGCTATGCACTTTTTACTTTATTCTTTTTTTCCTCTTCCCCTCCTCTCCAGAAGTCTATGATTAAGCATGGACATATTTATATATACATATACATTACATATATACACATATACATCCATAATCATACCTGTATACATATATACATTCATTTGTATCTATGTAAGACCATACTATGTTTGTTTCTCTGAAAGTGGATAACATCATCCTTTTTTTGTTTTTCTAACTCCACCAACTCATCATTCCCTACACTATAGCAATATTCCAACCTTTTGCTCCCTAGTTATTTTAAATAATCTAAAATAATATTGAAAATGAGTGATGTGTAATATAGTTTCTCCATTCCTCTCTTTTGATTAAGTATATTTTAGCTTTAACTTTGAGGTCAAGGATCACTAGAGCCTGTTTTTTTTTCCTAATAAATTCTATTCCTGATCATTATTACTTTCTTCATGTGTATCTCTTATTTCTTATCCCTGCTGATTGCTCTGCTTTACTTCTACCGGTTATCTTGACTCGATGTTACTTCCCCTCTGTGGATCCTTCTCTTATCCTCTCCCCCCTTTCTTTCCCTCAAGGAAGGGGAATGGAATTCTAAAAACTTCTGAAGTCAGCTAGCCCTTCCAAGAGGGTGCAGGCTAGTAGACTTTTAGACTTAGGAATTTCTTTCGGACGGAGCATCAGAGCAAACCTCAGACTCTCATTGCCTCTTCCCTGAACGGTTCCAGTTGTGGTCTCCCTCCCCAAAGTCTTTCCTCACACATATGCTAGCTTTCGTTCATTGGCCAAAGTGATCTTCCAAAGGAGTAGATCTTACTGTCATCCTCCCACCCTCACTCTATGAACCCTAGTGACTCCCTCTGACCTCCAGGATATAATCTAACTTCCTTTGTCAAGCTTTTAAAGCCCTTTCCAACCTGGATCCTTGCTACCTTTCTCTCCATCCTGCACAATTGGGCAGCTCTAGCACTCTTGCTATTTCCCAACCCCATGCATTTTCTTTCCTGTCCCCTTAAGTTCCACCTAAGGCTCAGCTCAGATCCCACCTTGTGCAGAAGTGCCCACTGCTGGTGCCTTCCCCCCGATATGACCTTCCCTCTGTTCTGGATTCATCTCGTTTGTGCCAAGGTGTTTGCACAGTGTCTCCACCAGGAGAATCTCTCTGAGGGCCGACACTATGCTTTTGCCTTTTCTTTATCTCCAGCTGGCACATCTCCTGGCACAGAGCAGCTTTCAGTTGATTGCTTTTAAGCTGGAAAGAACCTAAAGGAACATCTAGTCCAACCCCCTCATCATAGAGGTAACAGGTGCCGGAGGCCACCCTGGCACCGAATGGATGGCATCTGACGTGGTTCTCTGTACTGAACTGTGCGGCGTCCTTCTTGGAGTAAGTCGTGTGTGTGTAGGGGGGGGGGGTTCAGGGTTTTTTCTTCTCTTCCTCTGCTCCTCATGTTCCCTTCCAGATGCCCTCCCCCACACATGCACCTGAGCGCTGTAATTAGAAACAGGACAGTTGGGGGACACAAGGGAATCTTTATTTTTGGACTGTCCTGTCCCAGGCCAGCAGAGCTTTGCTAGAAGTAGCCAGAATATGTCAGAGCTCACTGGAGAAAGGTTAATAAAAGCAAGTCTTCGGAGCCCCATTTCACCCCATTGGACTCCTAGGAGTCTTGGTGGCCATGATGGGTGTACTGACTTAAGAGGGAATTACTAGTCTCAAGGACTGCACTGGGGGTGACAGCCTCCTCTTCCCTGCTCATAGTGTTCGCGGATCCGAGAGTCCCCTTTTAGCTTCTGTGTGTACCTAGCCCAGTACTGTGTTGGTTCTGGGAGAGATACAATGCTAAGGGACAGGGTCGCCTCTTCTTTTTCAAGATTGGAGGCTGGTAGAGAGAGATTGGCTTCTGTGTGTGAAGGCCCTCAGCAATGGGCTGGGTCTTTGTAGCTGGAGTTCCTAGCACAATGCTTGGCACCTAGGAGTACTTAAACACTTAGATCCTCACAACAGCCCTGTGAGGGAGGAGCCATCCTTAGTTCTCCTTCATCTTCCCCCCCCCCCCCCAGGCTGGGGTTAAGTGACTTGCCCAGGTCACACAGCTAGGAAGTATTAAGTGTCTGAGATCAGATTTGAACTCTGGTCCTCCTGAATTCAAGGCTGGTGCTCTATCCAGCGCCACCTAGCTGCCCCTTCTCCTTCATCTTTGAGACCACTGAGGACTCAGGTGAGCTTGCACCCCAGGGTCGCCCATCTGGCATCTGAGGCAGGGTTTGATTCGGTGCTTTAGCCTTATGGCCCACGTCTGGGTGGGGGTTCAGAGCTTCTTATTGTTCAAGTTGGTCTCAAATCCTAAAGCCCTTCTGGGGCCCCTTCCTTTTACACATGGAACAGAGGCTCAGGGGCAGGGGGCTTGTTCAAATTTAAACAGGCAGTAATCCTCAGAGGTGGGGGTTCAGCTCAGGTCTTCCATAGTCAGCTTTTTTTATTATTATTATTATTAAAGCTTTTTATTTACAAAACATGTGCATGGGTAATTTTTCAACAAATCTTGCAAAACCTTGTGTTCCAAAATTTCCCCTCCTTTCCCCTACCCCCTTCCTTAGATGGCAGGTAATCCAATATATGTTAAACATGTTAAAATCTATGTTAAATCCAATATATGTACACATGTTTATACAATTATCTTGCTGCACAAGAAAAATCAGATTAAAAAGAAAAAAAAAGAGAAAGAAACAAAATGCAAGCAAACAACAAAAAGAGTGAAAATGCACAGTCAGCTTTTAATGACTGCTTGTTAATTGATGTTTTGATCACAGAGTCATCTCCCAGTGTCATGATGAAGCTAAAGAATGTTCAATGGTAATTTAAAGTATAGCTGTACACTTACACATAATATCAAGTGATGGCTATCATTCAGTCAGTCAGCAAATATTTATTAAGCACCTACTATGTGCCAGGCACTGTTCTAAGCATACAAAAAGAGACAAAAGACAATGGTTACCTTCAAAGAGCTTAAAATCTCACAATGGAGATACCATGTAAATATATCTATAAAAAAGCAAGCTATATACAGGATAACTAGGAAATAATTGACAAAAGGAAGGCTAGAATTACGAGGGGCTTGGAGAAGGCTTCCTGTGGGTGTGGGATTATAGTCAGGCTTAGAGGAAGCCAGGGGAGGAGTCAGGAGTGGACACAGAGAGTATTTCAGACATGGGAGACAACCAGAAAAATGCCCAGAGCTGAGAGATGGGGAGTCTTATTCATGGAACACGGAGACTGGGGTTACGGACTGAAGAGTATGTGTTAGAGAAAAGGGTGTAAGAAGCCTGGAAAGGCAGTGAGAAAGTGGGGCAGGTTAAGAAGGCTTTGAATGCCCCAAACAGCATTTTGTATTTGATCCAGGAGACCAGGGGAGTTTGGGCCATTGGAGCGGATTGAGTTGGGGGTCAATGTGACATAATCCACTGATACTTTAGTGGCTGAATGGAGGCTGGATTGGTGGGGGAAGAGGCCTGAGGCAGGTAGAACCCCAACAACTTTTACCATAATGTAGGAGTAAGGTAGTGAGAACCCCAACAAGAGGGGTGGCAGTGTCCCAGCTGAAGGGAGTATTTGGGAAATCAGAGGTGAAAGCAGTAATTTGGATATGAGAGAGAGGGCTAACAAATAGTGAGGAATTCAGAATGCTCTTAGGTTGAGAACTGGAAAGACTGGGAGAAAGGTGTTGCCCTCTCCTGGAAGAGAAGAGGGGGATAGGGATGGGAAGGGCTTGGTGACTTGGGGCATTGTTGCCTCATTTTTAACATCACGGGCATCTGGGTCCTCTTCCTGCTTCTGTCGCTTGACATTCTCTGAGTCTCCATTTCTACTTCAGTAAGATGGGGGGGATTGAACTAAATGCTCTCTAAGATATCATCTTACCCTAGGTCTCTATGAACCATGAAATTATCCTTGGATGGGTTAAGAATTCTTCCCCTCCACCCAAAGGAGGGGGGCTGTAGAGGAGGTGGATTTGGTCTTGGGTATGAACCAAGCCTGCTGTTTCCCACGTTGGTGGTCTGTGCCCTTGCCCTCTGGAAGGTGGCATCTCATGCCAGGCCTCCCTCCCGGCTTTACCAGCTTGGAAGCCAGGTGGTGGTTTTTTAACCTCCCTACACCAGGGCCAGGGAAGTACTTTTCAGTGAAATCATCATAAAAATAAAACAAACACACCATACCCACACACCACACTGGGTGAGAGCTTTTTCCACAATAAAAACTGAGCAGTAACTGAATGTTCTCAACACCCAAGACTTGGCTGAGAAGCTGGGCCCCAAAGGAAGCTGCACAAGCCACTGGTGTCTTGTCTGTAGTCACCATGGCCACTTAGGGGGGCGGGGAGGGTGCAGAATTAGGACGAGTGTGAAGGATAACAACACAGGCTTGGGGAACCTTCATCACTGCCCTGCCTTCCCCTCTCCTCCCCAAAGAGTGGAGCCAAACTCTAACTCTCTCTGTCTCTTTCTCTCTCTTTCTTTCTCTTTATTTTTTTCTCTCTCTCCTCCCTCCCCCCTGTCTTTCCTTCCCTCCCTCCCTTTCTCCCTCTTTCTCTTTCTCTTTTTCTTTCTCTTTTTTTCTCTTTCACTCTTTTCCTCCTTCCCTTCTCTCTCCTTCCCTCCCTCCCTTTCTTTCTCTTTCTCTCTCTCTTTTCCTCTCTCTCTTTCTCTCTTTCTCTCTCCTCCCTCTCCCTCTCTCTCTTTCCCTCTCTCCTCCCCACTCTTTTCTTTTTTGGCTTGGGGAATGGGAAAACAGGGAAAGATTTATTTTGGCTCAGCAAATCAATCAGTTAGCCAGGCATTTATTAATTGCTTACTGTGTGCTAGACCTTGGAGATGCAAAGGCAGAAATGAAGCCATCCTTGTCCTTAGGGACCATGTCACCCTTCTCAATAAGCTCCACTGACTCTCTATTACTTATGAAATCAACTATAAAATTCTTGGGCATTTAAAGAGCTGCACTCCTGACCCCTCTTCCCTTTCCTGTCTTCTCTGAATATAGCTTAGCATTAGTTCCTATTTCTTCATGTGTCTTCACCCTTCATCTCTTTAGTTTACCTCTTCTGGCCCACTTGAGAAACAGTTAAGTGTCCTAGTGGAGAGAGGGCTGAACCTAGAATCAGGAAGACCTGAATTCAAATCCAGCTTCAGATACTTCCTTGCTATGTGATCCTTGGCAAGTCATTTAACTTCTGCCTCAGTTTCCTTAAACTGTAAAGTAGGGATAATAATAGCACCCAATAATAGCACCTGGAAGGTCTGTTGGGAGGATCAAAGTGCTTAGCAGAGTGCCTGGCACATTGTAGACACTCTATGAATCTTATCTGTTATTTCCTATTTTTCATCTGAGTCCCACAGCGTCTTTGTACCAGCTGCTCACTATGTCTAGGGTTCTCTGTCTCTTAACTTTCTGGGCTTCCTTCAGGACTCAGCTCAAATCTACCTTCCTCAGGAGCTTTTCCCGGTCCTCTAGCTGGCAATACCATTTCCTTTTTGCCTCCCTTTCTTATACTCTGTATCTTGTATACAGTGAGATCCATGGAAGATAAATGGGTGGTAGATAGATATAGATGTGTTATTTTCACCCATTGGACCACAGGCCCTTAAAGACGGATACCGGCTCTGCCTTTCTTTGGATCTCCTATCCTTGGGCACAATGGCCTGTACTAGTAAAGGCTTAATAAATGCTATTGACTGATTATTTTCTTCCTCATCATGTTTTAAAGGTCAAATGAGATGTAAATCTTCAAGCATCAGATATGATTATCAGAACTGCTTTCTAGCTATTTCCTCTCCTCTCCAATAAAGGGTTTGGAGGCTGTTATCACTGAAGCTCTCTTAGCTTCAGCCCTCTGTCTCTCCGTGGGATCCTATTCAAAGAGGATTTCAACAAGGGGGAGAAGCTTTGACTTTGTTTCCCCCATTGGGAAGTTGTTTTTGCCAAGGGATGCTTTGGCCGTCCAATTAGTTGGTCAGTATTTATTAAGCACCTGCTAGGAGTCAGGCACTGGTGATACAAAAAGAGGCAAAAAAGAGTCCCAGGCCTTAAAGAGCTTATTGTCTGAAGGAGAATACACAAACATATTTGCTGCAGACTTTATACAGGAGAAGTCAAAAATAAAACATAATTTTAATGGAGAAAGCATGGAATGAAGAAGGGCTGGGGAAGGTTTCCTGTAGAAGGTACAGCTTTAGTTGGGCCTTAAAGGAAGTCAGAGAGGTCAGTAGGCAGTGATACAACAAGAGGAAATACCCAGAGGCAAGTCTAGCTTAAAGAATGACCCTGGAGTACAAGGGATAATGTTGTTTAAAAAAAAACAACAACTATATTACCTATGGATATGTATTGTCAAAGAAAATATTATAATTATAAAAATTAAAAAAAAAAAAAAGAATGACCCTGACTTACTTCATGACTCATTCTAAGTTACCCTCTGCGTGCCTCGATTTCCCCCTCTATAAAATGGGGCATGAGCCCTGCCCTGTTCCTGAAGCAGTCTATGGGAGCCGGGCTGAAGCTTTGGAGCCCAGTGGAAGATAAGCTCCTTACAGACTGGTGCAAGCCAGTCTTCTTTATGCCTTTCTTTAGTAGCCTTGACAACCTTGTACAAAAAACCTTTGGCTGAGAGACTCCAAGGAGGCCAGTTATTTGGCAGCCACATGTCAGTGACTCTAGCTGAGCTGGAGTTGAGGCAGGGTCTCAGAGAAGACGTGGATTATATCTTCAATAAATATAAATAAAGCCTGGGAGAGGCCCCCCTTTTTTTTCACTTAATAGTATTTGATTCTTTTCCAAATACATATAAAGACACTTTTAAAAATACTCACTTTTGTAAGATTTTGTGTTCTAAATTTTTTTCTTCCTCTGTCCCTTCATGCTCCCTCCTCAAGACAGCAGGCAATCTGATACAGGCTATAAATGTAAAATCATCTTAAACATATTTCCATATTGGTCATGTTGTAAAAGAAAAATCAAAACAAAAGTGAAAGAGCACGAGAAAGAAAAAACAAAGAAAAAAAGAAAAATAGTATACATCAATCCACATTCAGTCTCCATAGCTCGTTCTCCGCATGTGAACGGCATTTTCCATCCAAGTCTATCAGGAGTGGGGATGACCACTTTGTACAAAGGTGGGAAGATTCTAATGGAACTGATCAAATAGATGCAACCTTCTACCTCTCACCTCCACACCTTTGTACCAGCATCCACAATCCTGACGGTGAAGGAAAGTGATGGGAAATCAGGTGTCTAAGACAGGAACTTTTTGAGATCAAAGTCTTACACCCCCTCCCCTCCCCTGGAACCTCAGCACCAATGCCTGGAAACCGTAGACTTTCAATAAATTCTTATTGACTTGAGCTTTTCTTCATATCACAGAGATGGTGCTGATGTTGCATCCAAGTGTACCATAGCTTTTAACTTCAGGGAAGGGTGCATAAAGTCTATAAAACTGTGGTTCAGAGAGCTTTTTTTTTTATGAAAAAGCCAAGCATGGTTTGAGGTGCTCCCCTTGAAGCTTTTAAGCTGTGCCAATCCCCAATACATGCAGAAACCTGAGTGATTACTTTCCATTTGACTCACTCAGTCAGAAAGCTGACTCAGCTTTCCATATTGCTAGTGAGATACGATGGTGTCATAGCTGACGTGGCCTGGTGTGGCCTCCCATAAGAAAGTAGTTGTGGCAGAGAAATAGTCCGGCTGAACTTTTCCTTTGGGTTCCCAGTTTTGAGGCAAAAGAACTGGGTTCAAATTCCAACTTTGCTGGTTACTGCCTGTGTTAACTGAGCAAAAATGTTAATTCGAGGAGTCTGGATGACTGGATTTGCAGTCAGCTACGTTTCTGTGCTGCAATGGAAATGACATCGTCTTTGCAATCTTCCCTGTAATGTTACCTGGAAAACCTGCACCAACTTACTTTATATCCTGATTCCCAGTTTCTTTTCTGTGAAAGGAGGTATTGAAGTGAGATACAAAAGAATACAGTTGTTTTTTTTCTTCTTCCTCCTCCTCTTCCTCCTCGTTTTTCTTCCTCTTCCTTCTCTTCTTCTTCCTTCTCTTCCTCCTCCTCCTCCTTTTCTTTCTCCTCCTTCTTTTCCTTCTCCTTTTCCCTTCCCCCCTTCCTTCTTTCTTGTCCTTTTCCTTTTCCTGCTCTTCTTCCTTTTCTTTAGGGTAGGAGGGAAAGGGGAATACAGTTAGGATAAAAAAAGAAAAAAGAACAAAAAGGGTCATTAAGAGTTTGCCTTTTTTTTTTTTTTTAAAGAAAAAAGAACACAAGGGGGTCCTAATAAGTAGAACAGCTTTGAAAGCTTTGGTTTGACCTCTGGAGAGAACTGATGAAATCTGAGTGTAGACTGAAGTATAATTTTTCACTTTAATTTTTCTTGCTTTTTTCCGGTATGGCTAATATGGGAATGTTTTGCATGATTTCACAAGTATAATTCACATCATATTTCTTGTCTTCTCAATGGGAGAGGGAGGAGCTGATGGAAGGGAGAGAGAAATGGAACTCAAAGTTAAAAAAAAAGAATTCTAAAAATTAATAATAAATGTATATGCTTATTTTTTAAAGTTTAAGATTGGTTATTAAATCCTTTAAAAGAAAATCCAAGGGTATATACAATGAGGCCTGAAGTTTCTTGTTTGATCCTCTTATTTTTTGTTCTTTATACAGGCAAATGCCTATTCTATTTAGTGTTTATTAAATTCAGAACAAAAATTTAAATTAATTTTTAATTTTTATTTTAGTATTTTATTTTTCCTAATACATGCAAAGATAGTTTTCAACATTCACTTTTGCAAAACCTTTTGTTTCATTTTTTTTCCTCTCTTCCCCCCTTCCCCTTCTTCAAGACATTAAGCAATCCCATATAGATTAACTATATGCAATTCTTTTTTTTTCTTTATCTTTCATTTTATAATTATAATAATTTTTGACAGTACATATGCATAGATAATTTTTATAGCATTATCCCTTGTACTCACTTCTTTTCTGAAATTTTCCCCTCCCTCCCTCTACCCCTTCCCCTAGATGACAAGCAATCCCATACATGTTACATGTGTTATAGTATATCCTAGATACAATATATGTGTGTAAAACCAAATTTCTTGTATGCAATTCTTCTAAACATATAAAATTAACTTTTAAAATGAGGGATTTGAATGTTCTGTGTGGCGACTATGTTAGCATCCTGGATACCTTAGAATCAGCCAGAATCAGGATAAGCAAAAGTCTTTATTCTTGGTCTTTAGCGGTAGAAGTGAAGAGAATGGACGCCTGTAGGATCTCCACTACCTCACCTCCTCGTCTCTCTCTTGCAGAAGTGACCCTGGTTAGTCTCACTGCACCACAAATCTCTGTATACACCAAAGACTGGGCCAGCACAGGATAGTGGGAAGGGCCATTTTCCAAGCATATTCTTATAGAGTATTGTCCAATCGGTAATTAGTCTCAAGTGCTCAATTGTCCGACCCCAGTGCATAAGAGTTTCAGCCCCTTACAGTTCTGGTATCAGAGGTTACTTCTAGTTCTAAATTTATAATCCTAAAATCTAGATTTAAATCTAGCTTCTGACACATTCTAGCTGTGATATTATGAGCAAGTCATTGAGCTTCCTGCCTAGGATGTTTTTATTCAGTCTTGGAGGAACTTACCAACCCTTGGTGGGCATTCCTATAACCCTTCTATTGACTTTCCAAAAGTCAGAGAGAGGAGTTAGTGCTGAACCGAAACCAATGCTGTGCTGGATATGGAATCAGGACTCCTGACAGTAGCATAGGAAGACTGCTGCATTTGGAAGCAGAGGACCAGGGTTCTCTGCTCCTGGCTCAGCTTGGCTACTTCATCTGCCTTAGTTTCCTCAACAGAAAAACAAGTGTATTAGATCTGACAACTTTCTCTACTTAGGTCTTTGATTCTAAAAAGCTGCAGGATTAATTGTATCAGAATCTCCTGTGGTTCAATCTCATTTAGAAGGGAAAAGTTCCATTCTGCAGAGGAGAAAAGTGATACCCAGAAAAGAGATAAGATTTGGTCAAGATCTTACTGGTGCTAAGAAGTGGAGCTGGGACTGGAGCACATCCTCTAAATCCCGTGCTTCTTCCCTTACATCTGGCTCCTTTCGTTAAAGGTTCATCAGAGCCATTCTATATACACAGACCTCCATTCTTTGTATCCCCATTTTTTCAGCACAGTGCCTGGAACATGTTAGGTATTTAATAAATGTTCATTGATTGATTATGGTCTCTCTTCTCATGTTCTAAAATGCATCGTCTTTACTTTTTCCAATTAAAGTGACTTCTGATGTGTTTTCTTCCAAGGAGTCCCCAGCATCCCCTTGAGATATTTAGAGATATTTTGAGTTCTCACCCTAGGGGGGCTGGGGCACCAATTAAGAGGTTCCTTCTAGAGCTCTTGAGCCTCCCAAAGAGAAAGTGCTTGATGATGAGCGCCGAGCCAAAGCTGTCATCACTGATGATAAGAGCATGGGGTCCCAGGCGTGGGGGTCCATGTGGCTCGGTGATCTGCTCATCATTGAAAGAGTGAAAGGACATGGCCCCCCCCGGATCAGCCAGGGCAGATGGCTTGCCTGACTTTCCAGAGCAGGAAGAGCGAGCAAGGGATGGATTTCTGAGTGATGCTGTCCCTGGAGCTAAGACTTGATGTTGGTGCTAAGTCACAGTGTTTCTGGAAGGGACATGTGTTTGACAATCCTTACCGCATCCAGTAGCCAGATGGTCTAAACAACCAATCAGTGGTACGGTATGTAAATATTTTCAATCATTACCATGGCGCCGTTGTGTTGACATAGAAGTGGATGAAGTATAACTTGGGGGATGTCGCCTGCTCTCGGCACTGGGGCCTGGGCCAAGCTGGAGCCCCAGACCCTGCCCGCCTGGCGTCCCCAGGATGAAGAGGAGAGCGCCTTGGGGATAGTTTCCATTCTCAGGTTGTTTTTCTTTGCCCAGCCCTATTAGCTGAGGTTCTTGTAGTTCCTTTGACCACTTCCCCTCATGCAAAGGAGCAGGCCCTGATGTCATCCTCCTTTTTCTACCCACCTGTAGTTTTTCCATTTCGACTTTCTTTACTGTGACCCAGAAAATAAAGGAGAAATTGCTGCATACAGGAAGACTGAGGTTGACTTCTGATGATGGCTCTGGGGATTATTTGCATGTGCCCAGTTAAGAATCAGCCCTTTTCTCTTCCATCTTCTCTCTCTCCACTCTCCAACTTGGTAGGCTCATCACCTCTCTGCAGACGACTCCCAGATCTGTCTGTCTAGTTCTAATCTCAAGACCTGCCCTGTTAACTGGACAGGGCATTCTACTTCTTTCCATTTACCAGTGTTCTCTTACTCTTAAAATGACTATGGATGACTTTGTCTTTATTTTGTATATATTTCTGTTTATTTACTAGGTTGTTCCTTCCTCAGTTAGCTTCAGTGGTTCCCTGTTACTTCCAGAAACAAATAAAAAATCCACTGTCATTTAAAAGTCTACAAAAGCTGGCATCTTCCTATTCTCTGGCTCTTCTTCCACTCTGTTCTTATACACACACACACTTTGATCCAGTTATAGTGTCCCATTTTTGGTTCCTTAAATAAAATTCTTCATTTCCCATCTCCAGGACTTTGTATGGGACTGTCCCCTATTTCTGGAACGTTCCCTCTCTGTGACTGACTTCTGTCTCCTCTGGGAATACCTTACATGTTCATGGTTATTTACATATTTTATCTTTTATGAGGAAGGGAACTGTTGGTAGAATCCTTAGCATTTAATGTGGTGACTGGCACATAGTAGGTGCTTCATAAATAATGATTGACTGTGGACTGATTTGTGTACATGTTGTATGCATAAGCCCAGGAAGCTTCCTGAGGACAGAGACTGTCTCATATTTGTCTTCATATCCTTAGCATTTAGTCTAGTACCAGTCACATAGTAAGTGCTTAATCGATGCACCTTGAATGGCTATTATGGAAATACGTTTTGCATGACTTTATGTATAGAATCAATATAATAATATTGTGTGCCTTCTCAAGGGGTAAGGGAGAGATGGAAGGGAGAAAATTTGGAATTTGATTTTTAAAAATAAATGTTAAAATTATTTGATTGGAAATTGAGTGGATACCCATAATTTGGGGAATGGTTGAGTAAATTATGACATATGAATGTAATGGAATATTATTGTTCTATAAGAAATGAAGAGCAGGCTGATTTCAGGAAAATCTAGAAGGATTTACATGATTTGATGCTGAGTGAAATGAGCAGAACCAGGAGAACATTGTATACAGTAACAGCAAAATAATGTGTTGTTCAACTATGATAGACTTAGCTCTTCTCAGCAATGCAGTGATGGAAAGAAGCATCCACACCTAGAGAGAAAATTATGGAAATTGAATGTGGATTGAAGCATACTGTTTTCACATTTGTTGCTGTTGTTGTTTGCATTTTCTTTCTCATGGTTTTTTCCTTTTGTTCTGGTTTTTCTTTCACAACATGCCTAATATGGAAGTATGTTTACAGTGGTTGCACATGCTTGCTTTCTTGGGGAAGGGGCAGGTAAGGGAGGGAGGGAGAAAAAGAATTGGGGACACAAAATCTTACAAAAATAAATTGAAAACAATCTTTGCCTTTAGTTATAAAAATAAAATACTATTGACATTTAAAAACTATTTTTTTCAGAAATATGTTTAATATGATTGTATATATATAATTTATATCAGATTGCTTGCCATTTTGAGGAGGGGGAAAAGGAGAAAAAGAAGAAAATAAAAATCTTATAAATGTTGAAAACTACTAAATAAATTTTAAAAATACAAATTATTTTCATGTAAAGTTGGGAAATATTTAACAAAATTAAAATATATTAAAATGATGTTGATTGACTTTAGTCAGTTTTTTATGGGGCATCTCCATCTGGATATCCTATAATACCTCAAATGTGACATGCTCTAAACTAGGCTTGTGATTCTCCCCTCCACCCAAACTCTTCCTCCTCTTCATTTTGTTGTTCTCAGTAGCAGCACATTTACCGAGTCTCCTGTGCCTGAAACTTGAGTGTTACATGCTGCTTTTCCCTCTCCCTCTCCCTCTCTTCGCCTTTTCAAGCTGTCACCACTTCCTGATGATTCTGTCTTTGGATCATCTCTCACTCGTTCCTCTCCTTTGTTCCTCTTGTCCCTGTCCCAAAGTAGGCCTCCCATCACCACCTGCCTGGAGTAATACCATGGCCACCTTATTGCATACACAGGCCTTTCTACTTCTCCTCTAGCCCCTTTTAAACCTAAAAGGGCTCAATTTCCCTCCAGCTCACATCCCTCCCTGCCCAGAAACTGTACTTGGTTTGTTATTCTTGGTTCCTTCAAAGCTCAGCTCAAATGCTGCCCCCTTCATGAAGTCTTTTGGGATTCCACCCTGCTTCCCTGTCTCTTCTGAGATACAGCTTTGTACTTGTTTTCGCTCAATGTCTCTGTGTATATGTGGCTACCTCAAGGGACTACAGACTCCTTGAAAGCAGAATCTCTTTAATTTTTATCTTTGATTCTCTCAGAAAAAAAAAAAAATTATCTTTGTATTTTTGGTGCCTAGTATAGTGCCTGGCACATAGTAGGCGTCTAATGGCCAAGAGGAGGGAGTAAGCACTTGTTAATTGCCCACTATGTGCCAGACACTATGGTTAAGTGCTTTTTTACAAACATTGTCTCATTTGATTCTCACAACAACCCTGGAAGGCAGATGCTATTATTATCACATCATTTTTTCAGTTGGGGAAACTGAGGTAAATTATTTACACTTACACTTACACTTTTGTTGATTGACTAATTTAATTGCCTTTTGATGAAAGCTCACACTTTCTTGCCTGTTATGTAAAGCTCACCATTACCTATTAGCACCCTAGTTTTCCAAACATTTCCTATATTATCTGCCATTTAATCTAGGATCATCCATAGTCTCCCCAAGGCTTTTCCCTATGCCTGAAATGATCTCTCTCATTCCTTTGCATACTACTGGGTCCTTTTCTGCTCTGGCATTCTAGGATTTCTAGTTTAATTGAGAAATAATTGATTGCATTTATAGGTGGACCAGCCTATTTGTGAATCTCCCACCAGTATCACAGACCCTCAGAGTGGGAGAGGATCCTAGGCATCCAGACCTGAGACCAGAATCCTCTCAACTTGGGCTCCCACATGCTCCTCTTGTTCTTCCCCCTCAGACCCCATCAAGCACCTTGTCTTGCCCTTCTCTGATATCCTTAACTTGTAATATTTTATCTTTAGCCACCTTTGCTTTGATAATACTTCCCACTACACTGTAAAGAGGGGCCATGTCTAATTCAAAGGATATTATCTTTCTTAGTGCCCAATGTAGTACTATGCACACAGGAGGCATTTACTAAATGTTTTTGCTTGATCCATCAACAAGCATTTATTAAACTTCTATCTGATGTCAGGTGCTGAGGCATATCCAAAAAGCAGTTCTTGCATGAATGAAAGGAATAAATTTGGGATGGGAAGAGATAACTGTCTTGTGACATAATTATTTGTATGTGTTTCTTATTTTTACTCTCAGATTACAGTCTTTAGGAGGACAAGGAATGAGATTTATTTGTATCTGTGTATCCCATAATACCATTCATAATAACAGCTTACAGTTATATTGCACTTTTCCCTCAATAATTTTAAAAGATAGGCATTTTAAAATGGTATTGGTCTTTTTGTTTTTTTCATTACATTCTATGCATTTCCAAATAAATCCCTTCCCCTTTTCTTATCTGGTGACCTATCACTTGCACCAAAGAATAAAAAGAGAGTTCAGCAAAATTAACCAAAAAAAGACATCAACAGATTCTTGTACTATATACATTGCCTTATACTCATAAGCCTCCACTTCTTCAGAGGAGAGAAGAAGGCTCATTTTTCTTCTTTGTTAGAGCTAGGCTTACTCATTGTAATTATAGAAGATCATTATCATCATTATTAATGTTATTAGCTCTTTCCAGTTACATTGTCATCATTTTGTATATTGTTTTCCTGGCTCTGCTCACTCTATATTAGTTAACATAAGTCTTCTCCAATTTCTTTGAATTCATTGTGTTTGTCATTTCTGTTGGAATTCAAATTCCTTGATCCTAGGGATTGTTCACTTTGTATCATCGGTGCTTAGCACATAGTAGGTGTTTAATAAATGCTTATTTACCACTGCTATTCTAAAGACATAAAAAGACAAAAAAATCAACCAGAAAAGAATGTATTTATTTAAAAATACTTACAGCAGCTCTTCTTATGGTGGCTAAGAATTGGAAAGTGAAGGGATGCCCATCAATTGGGGAATAGCTAAGCAAGCTGTGGTATATGATTGTAATGGAATATTATTGTGCTACAAGAAATGACATGCAGGATGATTTCAGAAAAAACCTGGAAAGACTAACATGAATTAATGCATAGTGAAATGAACACAATCAGGAGAACATTGTACCCAGTAACAGCAATATTGTTCGATGAAGAACTGTGAATGACTTAGCTATTCTCAGCAAACAAAGATCCTGGACAATCCCAGAGGAGTAATGATGATGCATACTGTCTGCCTTCAGAGCAAGGATTGATATTGATTGACTACAGTCTGAAGCATGCTATTTTTCATTTTCTTTATTTTTTTCATTTATTTAAGTCTTCTTATACAAAATGACTAATATGGAAATATTTTACATAATTGCACATGAAAAAGTGAATAAATACTTGTTGAATTTAAATTTAATTAAATTTATCTGATAAATAAATCAACTATAAAAAAAAATTCTTACTGATTAATTCTTCTGTCGCCTATTACATTTGCGTGGTAGTGATATACTACTATTCCCTTTTTAAAGATGAGGAAATAGAGGCTCATCTTTAAGTACTTTTCTCATGGATGCACAGCTAATAAGTGTCACAGCTGGAAGTGGAATCAAGTCTTCCTGGCTCTTAACCTATTATGCTTCCTCCTACATAGTAAGCACTAAATTGATATTCGATGATTGAATGAACAAATAAAAAAAAAAAAAGCCCAAGGTTTTCCTACAAGTCACCTGGAACTAGAACCATTCTGATCACATATTATAGTATTCCTTAATTCCCAGAGTGAAGCACATCTCTATTTCCTTCTCTCTTTCTGGGCCCCCGCTTGATTATAATTGCCCAGAATTTGGGAAATATGGGAAGTTGATATTGCTGTTGTCCTTTCTATTTACATTGTTGCAGTCTTATTTATTTTTGTCTTTCTACTAATCTTACTTTATATTAGATCATAAATTTGCTTCTCTGTGGTTGTCCTTTACATTGTTTCTTTTTTTAAAAATAAATTTTTTTATTTTCAAAATATATGCAAAGATAGTTTTTAACATTCATCTTTGCAAAACCTTGTGTCCCAAATTTCCCCCACCCTCCCCCAGATAGCAAGTAATCCAGTATAGGCTAAACACCTGCACTTCCCTTATTCCATTATATTCCTATATATTTCTCATGCTGCACAAGAAAAATCAAATGAAAAGGGGAAAAATAAGAAAGAAAAACACAAATAAGCAAACAACAACAAAAGCAAAAAGGTGAAAATAACATGTTATGATCCACACTCAGTTACCACATTTCTCTCTCTGGATATAGATGGCTCTTTTTATCACAAGTCTATTGGAATTGGTCTGAATCATCTCATTGTTGAAAAGAGCCACATCCATCAGAATTGATCTTTGTATAATCTTGTTGTTGCCATGTACAGTGATCTCCTGGTTCTGCTCATTTCACTCAGCATCAGTTCATGTAAGTCTCTCCAGGCCTCTCTGAAAGCATCCTGCTGATTGTTTCTTATAGAACGATAATATTCCATAACATTCATGTACCATAACTTATTCAGCCATTCCCCAACTGATGGGCATCCCTCAATTACCAGTTCCTTGCCACTACAAAAAGGGCTGCCACAAACATTTCTGCACACGCGGGTTCTTTTTTCCTTTTTATAATCTCTTTGGGTTACAGACCCAGTAGAGAGACACAGTTTTATAGCCCTTTGGGTATAGTTCCAAAGTGCTCTCCAGAATGGTTGGATCAGTTCACAACTCCACCAACATAACATTGTTTCTTAGGACACAGTAAGATTCCATTATATTCCTATAAACATTACATATAAACATTCATAATGTTTAGCTATTCATTCCTCAATCCATGGGCATTTACTTGATTTCCACTTCTTTTGAGTTATAAAAATGCTGTCATAGGTATTTTGTTTTATACAGCGCTGCCGCCATAGAACCCTCAGAAACTATCACAGGAGCCTCTCCCATTTTTACATGGTACCTTTGCATTTTTTTTTTTAAACATGGAATAAGCTTTTCCTTTATTCAACTCTCCCCATCATTCTAGCCTGTTGAAATCATTTGGTTCCTGACTTCTAATGTGTTAATTTTGGGTTATCTACCTGTGTCATCAGCATGCCCACCTTGGGGGCCTTACATTAGACTGTAAGTTTTTTGAGCTCAGGGACTGTTTTTACCCATTTTTGTATCTCCAGATCTTACCCTGTGCCTGACGCACAGTAGGGGGCTTAATAAATAATTATTGGTTATTTGCTTGTTCTTAGGTCTCTGATAAAAATCTCGAGCTGTGGTTTTCTCTGGAGGTGGTATTGACTTTGTAGTGGACATGCTGTTCTCACTTTGGCAGAGAAAACTTTTACATTTTATTACTGTTTGTGTTACAGTTTCTCTGTTAAGCCTAATCGGAAATTCATATCTTGGTCCTAGTGAACTTAGTTGAACTTCCAGCCTTCAGGACCTGGGTGTCCTAGGACACTGATTTCTTTTTGGGACCCATGAGCCCACGGTCAGGAGTCGGGGGTGTTTTTCAGGGCCTGCTGCTGTATTTTGTAACTTTGTCCCAATGTTTTAAGGAGGGAAAAAGAAAGCAAAGTAAAAATAGCCTTGCAGTTCTGGGAAACAATGCCAGTAGGAGAACCCATGGGGACAGAATCAGAAATAGAAGAAATGGCTTCATTCAGATTCCTTGGAATTTTGGGGGGCTCAGGATCTCCTAAGCTCTCTCTGGCTAAAGTAGCCCCAACAGCATCTGGAATCATTTTGGGAAAGATCTGAAAACAACTTAGATCTTGTAATCTCAGCATGACCCCTGCTGCGTCATAGCCCCAGTTGGAAAAAAAAAAAAAAATTTAGTGTTCAAGCTGGGGTCAAAAACGACAGTGGCTAGAGAGGAGCAGTGCTTCAAGCCCACCAGAAATGGGTTCGAATCCTGATTTTGGCACTGTGATTTTTTTGGGGGGGAGATGGGGGTGGGGAACAAGATTATTTAAAAAAAAAAACAAAACCCTCCCCTTCCAAGATAATTAAAGATAAAAGTTTCTCTCCAAAAACTTACCTTGTGGTTATTGAGGACTTTTTTTTTTTTTTTTTTTTGCACGCATGTAATAATAATAGACTTTCTCCTCATTACATAATCTGTTATTCTGTATACCAGACCTTGGTAACTTGTCAAAAGTTTTTAGAACCCAGCTGTGTCGACTCCCGGCAACAGAGGGCTGCTGCCTCTCCCTCATAGTAAGGATTAGTCACTCTGTACTTAGCTAAATTTAACTTTTTCTCATCCAAATGATATTTCTGTGGGGTTAGGTCTTTACATAATGTTACCAACTGCCTTATGCGGAGAATTTCTCCTCCTTTTGCCAGATTCTGTAGGGCTGGGGGAGAGGTGTGTGTGTGTGTGTGTGTGTGTGTGTGTGTGTGTGTGTGTGTGTGTGTGTGTGGACTGTTCCATGCATGAGTGAATCAGTCCCTTCTCCTCTCATCTTCCTCCTCTGCTCATTCCCCTTTGCTCCTCAGCCTTTTATCACTGTGGCCAGGGTGAGAAAAAGGCCCTTTCTCCAGTCTCTTAATGGTCTTCACTAATGCACAGGGCTGGGCTTTCCTTTTATTCCGAGGCCGCCTAGCTCCCATCTCTAAAGGTTATTCTTGAATTCTCCCGTGCCCTTTGGGGCTTCTGAAAGGGAAGCTGAGGTGAAAAAAGCAGAGAGGTTGGTGAGAAAATGAAGACAGGAAAAGAAAGAAGGAACGGAGCAAGATGAATAGAAGTGGGGAGAAGATGACCAAATACTCCCCCCACCCCCATCAGCAATACCACCGGTACAGCGTAGACAGGGCTCAATGTGAGCCCATTAGTCCTAGGAGGAGCAGACTGAGAGTCTTCATTTGTACCTCTTAGCTGATGAAAAAGAGATGCAAGAATCTCTGCTCTTAAAGAATGTACGTTTTATCGGGAAGACCCCACATGGTCCTGTCTAAGAATATGTGACGTGTCAAATGAACCCATGACCAATTGGGAAGTGAAGTGCACTAGCTGGTGGAGGGAGCAAGTGGAAAGCAACTTAAATAGCAGAACTTTGAAGGAAATGAGGGGTCCTCAGAGTAGACCTATATCTATCTATCTATCTATCTATCTATCTATCTATCTATCTATCTATCTATCTGTCTGTCTAATTGTCTATCCAATTATCTATGTCTGTCTATCTATTCATCTGTCTAATTGCCTATTTATCCAATCATCCATCCATCTATCTATCTGTCTGTCTGTCTGTCCGTCTATCTGTATGTCTTTCTATCTAATTACCTATATAGTATTTAGTCTAGAAGAGGAAGAGTCAGCCTTTGAGAGGGAGGTGAGGGAAGCATTTGTGCAAAGGTTAAAAAGGCAGGAAATTGTAGTTCATGTGTGAGAACAGCAAGAAAGGCCACTTTGGTCAGACTAAAATATACCCAAAGGGCAGTGATGTACAATAATGAGCAACTAGAAAGCATAGGAGGTAGAGTGTTGAGTTTGGAGTCAGGAAGACCTGAGTTCAAATCCAGACTCAGACACCAACTAGCTGAGTGAACCTGAGTGAATTGCTTAACCTTGACCTGCCTCAGTTTCTTCATCTATAAAACAGGGATAATTCTAGCTCCTACCTCCTAGATTGTTATGAGAATCAAATGAGGTGATATTTGTCAAGTTCTTTGTACACCTAGTGATTTATGAACACTACAGATCTGGTGCTGGTGGCTAGAAAAGTAAAGCCAGGTTGTGGGTCAAATGGCTTTAGGTACCAGAGATTGTCATATAATATCTTTGCATCCCAAGGCCTAATGTCAGGCCTAGAATAAAGTAGACATTTAATAAATTTCACTTACCAGTAGTAAGCACTTAATAAATGCTTGTTAATTGCTTGTGGCTAAGAACCTAGGATTATAGAAGATTTTTGCCCATTTTCACAAGCCTAAAAAATTTCTTGTGCCTTAATTCATCTTTTAAAAAAAATTTTTTAAAGATAAATATATTGATAACTTTTGATTTTGTATGACTTACATTTCCCAGTGAATCCTTGTTCTTCTGCCCCAAAGAGTCATTCCTTCTAATAAAGAATAAAAAAGGAAAAAAGAAACTATTTAACAAAACTAAATAACACCAGTCACATCTGACATTATATGCAGTTTTCCACGCCCTTGGTCCCCCATCTCTGCCGAAAAACTTAATTATTCTACTTTTTAAAAAATTATTTTGCTATTGTTCTTTCCATTTGTGTTGTCTTTATCAGTGTGTTGCTGCTTTTTCTCTTTCCCCTACCTTCCCCTTACACAGTGTTCTCTGTCTTCCCTTGGTTCTCTGTAATCATAATCATTGGGCATTATTTTTCCATTGAGTACTTGTCAGCTACCACAACTTGTTTAATTATTTCCTGATTGTCCACCCATCATTCCCATCATTCCTTCTGCTCTCACTTATAGACACTGATTTCTCTTCCATCTTTTTTTTTGTCTACTGCTTCAATAGTGATATGGCTGTCTGCTTTCCTTGTCTCCTTCTCTGCTCCCCACAAACAGGTTCCCCCTCATATATCCCTCCTTCCCATATCCCGCCATCCTTCTGTGGCTAACATCCTTGAGAAGGCCTACTACAATAGGTGTCTTTCCTTCCTTTTTTCTTACTCTTTAATTCATTCTCTACACTCAGATTTCCAACTTTTATCATGCAATCTCCTGTGCTCTCCAGAGTTGAACAGTCACCACTAGCCAAATCTAATGGCTTCTCTTCATCTTCCATTTTCTTGACATCTTTAAATGATGTTATTGATCTTCCTCTGGTCTCTGGGTTTCCACAGCCTGAATCTCTCGTGGTTCTCCTTCTGATGGATTTTCCCAAGGCTCACAGCCACTAAACTTGGGTGTGTTCCAGGGCTCTGCTTGGACCTTCTTCTCCTCCTCCTCTCTACAGTTTCACTTGATGATCTCCTATTGTTTCAGTTGCCATCCCCTTGCTGATGATTCTCAGATCTGTTCATCTAGCCCTGCCCTCTCTTCTGACTTCCAGACTCACATCTACAACTTCCTCTTAGACTTCTCAAAGACATCTTTAACTCAACACATTCAAATATGAATTTATTATTTTTTTCCCTTAAACCATCTCCCTGTTCCTATTTCCTTATTACTAGGTACCACTGTTCTCTGTATCCCCTAAGACTGAACCAGAAGTGTCATCTTCAACTTCTTTCTATCTCTCAGCCCTCCCCCTATCCAATATGTTGCCAAGTCTTATTAATTTTTACCTTTGTGACATCTCTTCCCCCCTTCTCTGGGAGAGCATTGCCATCCTGCTCCCTCTGGGCGTTCAGCACTTCAGGCCCAGACAATTATAGTGGCCTCCTGGTTTCCCTGTCTTCTTCACTGCATCCAACCTTTATTCAGCTGTTAATTCAGGCTTCCTAGATATACCTCCAGCCATGACACCCTCTGTTAAATGAACTTCAGTGACTCCCTGCAGCTTTCAGGTTTAAATGTAAAATCCTCTGTTAGGCCTTTGGCAAAGTCTTCACAACTGGTCCCTCCTTCCTTACTAGTGTTCTTACACTTTCCACCCTTCCATGTTCTCTTAGACACTGGGACTCTGGCTTCTTGCCTGGTCCTCAAACAAGACACTTCATTTCTCAGCTCCAGATACTTTCTCTGGCTGTCCCCCATCCCTGGAATGTTCTCCCTCCTCATCTCTTCTCCAAGCTTCCTTGTTGTCCTTCAAATCCCAGCTAAATTACCCCTTCCATGAGAAGAAACCTATTCTGATTTCCCCTTAATGTCTACTGGCGTCTCTCTCGTGATTATCTACAGTTTCTCCTATCTATGGCTTGTTTGTATGGAATGGTTTTCATGCAATCTCCTCCATTAGACTAGAAGCTTGCCTTTCTTTGTGTCACTAGAGCTTAACACAATGTCTTATACGTAGTAGACACTAAATAAAGAAGACTTATTTCCTTCCTTCTTTAAGGTTAAAAAGTACACAGGTCTTTGCCAAGACCCAGTGAATTCAGCTGTTGACAGATCAGGATTTAGATCCTTCTCCCTTGTGAGTTTTGTCCCCTCCAAAACTGACCCTCTGGGAATCTGGATGGTACCTCGGTGATGATACATCATTTGCCAGATATGAGGCCCATTTTGTCAACAGGGAAGAGCTTTCTGTTTTGGAGTTCTCTGAAAATCACAAGAAATGATTGTTTTAAATTTAATCCACCCTAACAAACTCAGCTAGAATGAATAGTTAACGGTTTTTGGTGTTTGTGCCTCTTCTGTATTCTTTGTATCCTGAAATGTTTGTGGCTGTTAATGATTATTAAATTCATAATAATAAAAACATTTTTAAAAATCAGATAGCTGCCACAGAGAGCACGTGCCCCTCACTGGAGAGCTTTTGGCAATGTAATACATGGAAAAAAAAAGTCTTGTGTTCCTCCCAGGGCCAGGCTGGACTGATGACCTCTGAGGTCCCTTGCAGGGCTGAGATTCTTTAACCCTCTCTGGATTAAATGGCTTTAGTCCCTCCTCTGCCTCAATTTTCATCTCCAGTAGAATGTAAGCTTCCTGAGGGCAAGGAGGGACAGTCTTTTGTCTTTGTGATCCCATTTGGGGTTTGTTTGGAAAAAATATTGGAATAGTTTCATTTCCATCTCCAACTCATTTTACAGAGGAGGAAACTGAGGCAAACTTGGTTAAGTGACTTGCCTAAGATCATAGGGCTAGCATTTGATTTGAACTCTGGAAGATGAGTCATCCTGACACCAGAACTGGCACTCTATCCCCTGGGCCACCTGCTGCCCCTAACACATGGCATAGAGCCTGGTTTATCAGAGACTGGAAGGGACTTTAGAAGTCATCAAGTCTAACAAGTCTCTGATGCAGAGTAGGAAACTGAGGCATGTTAAATGACATATGTAGGGTAACCCAGATTTTTCTGCCCCCAAATCCAGCCCTTTCATCAGTGAATGCAGCACAGGTGTTGATGCTTATTGAATTGAGTCAAATTTGGACCAAACATGGTACCTCCCGGTTGCTTGCCCACCTTCTATAATTCATTTGGCTCTGAATGACATTTTACTGTTTCCAAAAATGAAACCTATCCTTGGGAAACACTCCAGAGAATGCTTTGAAAGCAGTTCCCAAGGAAGGACCAGGCTAAGCATCAGTAAGGGATGTGTGTATGTGTGTGGCCCCTCAAGGACACTCACTGATGAGGAGGGATCCTTCACTAGACTCTTACATCTAGGGCTCAAAGGGAACTTTGGGATCATCGGGATCATCCTATCATGTCATTTTTACCCATGGGGAAAATTGGCACTGGGAAATCAGATGACTTGTCCAAAGTCACACAGAGTCAGGATTTGAATCCAGAAACTCTGGCTCTGGGATTTGTTGCACTGCCTCTTTGAACGCTTGTTGAATCAGTCGCTTACCTTTAGTCGCTTATCAACCTGGCTTGAGTGATTAGTTATTTTTTTCTGTAGCTTTTGCATGGTTGATGAATCAGTGCTATGGTCCTGCTGCCCACAGGCTTTAGTGTCTAAAGTGCCATATTTATGGTGGGGAGGGGCAGCTGCCTTGCCCTGACTGGCTCTGTCCCGGTTATGTCACTTCAGGAGTATTTGGATCTGTTCTGGTGCCGTGGTCGAGGGATGGCTGGAGGCCGTGTTCTTGAGTGCCAGGATCGGAGGGGGACACACTGGCTGGCCTCAAGGATCCCAAGGGCCAGTGTGTGGAGGATGCCATCATTCTGCTCTGCCCCAGCCACTGGAGGGTGCCAAGGGGCAGATTTCAGTTGAATGGTCCAGCCCTATTATGCCTTATTCTTTTGCTCTGTTTCCATGCATGTGACAATCCGTGTGCCTTTTCACAGTCTGTCCCCAAGACCTAGAATGCTCTCCCTCCTCCCCTTGTCCATTTCCTACTTCCATCAAAAAGGGACGCAGGTCCTACTGTGTGCAAGATCCTACCCTCACTGGCTCCTCCCTTCTGATAGTACTTTCGCTTTGCTGAAGAAAGTTAGCTGGCTACTGTTTTCCCCCTCTAGACTGTGAACTCCTGGAGAGCTTTGATTTTTCTGCCTTTCTTTGTATCCCAGAGCTTAGCCAGTGCCCAGCTCATGCTGTTTCATTACCTCATGCTTGATCCTTCATTACCCCCATGGATGCCATTACTGTCCGGGGGGTTTTCTTGGCAAAGATCCCAGGATAGTTTGCCAATTCCTTCTCTGGTGGATTAAAGCCAAGAGGATAAAGTGACTTGCTCAGGATCACACGGGTAGTAAGTGTCGGAGGCCAAATTTGAACTGGGATCTTCCTGACTCCAGACCCAGTGCTCCAGCCAGCACACCACATAATTATGTGTCTAGCACTTAGTAGGTGCTTCATAAATGCTTGTGGATTGACTTGATATCAGGTAAAACCTTCTCTCCATGAGAGGAATGGACTGATCTAAGAGGCAGTGAGTTCCCCATTATTACTGGAGATCTTTCAGCCCACCCTGAGAAGACAGAACCCCTTTGTGGAATGGCAAGGTCTGGGTTGTTGTTGATGGCCCCTGAAGCTCCTTTCAGCTCAGAGATCCCATGACTCGCTTATCCTGTTCCTCTGAACTCCTACTCTCATGACTCTCTCTACCCTTCATTTGCAATCTCTTCTGCACTGGTGACATCTCTCCTATTATTGCTAGGAACTGGGATTTATTTAAATCTCACTCGATGTCAGTCTCATTCCACCTGTTTGCCTTTGATTGATCGCCCACACTGGTGCTGCAGGCTCCCTGAGGGGGAGGGCCCTGGGATTCCACCTTTTCCAGATTTCCAAGGCATATTAGCCCAGCTCCTGGTGGTACACAGTAGGTGCCGTAGGATGACCCATGGGCCTTCCACTCCAAATTCTGTGATTCTGTGACCTCTCCCCGGAGGAGGAACTCTGCCCAGAAGCTGCTACATTATGCAGGTTCCTGCCTGATTTTTAGATATAGGCACTCAGGGAGGCTTTTTGTGTAACTGCCCAAAATAAATAAGCAACTTAGCATGGTTGGCTGAATCCACTTGCATGGCCCATGCCAACCAGGGGGTGTTCAAAGTGGTGTTCACAGGAGAGGAGGAGGCGGTGTCAGGGAGAGGAGGGAGGGAGGATGGTGGTCTCTGCTGGCGACAAGAACGGTCTTGGAGAATACCAATGAGCTGCCACAATAACGGGCTTTCTCCAGCCTTTTAAACTTTTCCAAAGGTTTGACAGGCTTTCTTTATACGAGCCTCTCAACTGCCCTGTGAGGTGGGCACTTAGGAGCCCCGTGGACATTGTATAGATCAAAAAACCAGTGCTCGGTGGGGTTCAATGACTGGCCAGGGCAATGCAATTAATATCAGAGGCGGGATTCCAACCCAGTACTCAGAGGTCTACAACACTTTGCTTCTTGAGGCTTTTAAAATGGCCAGAGGCTCATGAAGTTAGAGCTAGAAGGAGAACCATTCTCTTTATTTGAAAATGAAGAAAATGAGAAATAAAATGAATTGACCAGAGTCCCATAGATAAATATCAGAAACAGGATTTGAACCCAGTTCTCTGATCCCACATCCTCACCTCCTTTTCTGGCCCAGTCTAGTAATCTTCTTGGCTAAGTTTCTACTTTAGAATTGAAGAGCTTTGTCTGTTGTCTGGGTCCTTCTTCCACCCCAGGAAGGTAACCTTAGTGTTCAGACACCCGTTTTTCACTATATCCCTTCTGGTCCCTTTCCTCAGACATTAGAAATCCTTCAGATTTGGCTTTCTGGCAGGAAGGGATCTTAGTCATCATTGGGTTTGACCTCTTCACATTACTGACAAAGGTCCCATAGTTTGCCCAAGATCCCACAGAGAGCAGATTGTATAGAGTTGGACTTTGAACTGGGCTCATCCAACTCTGTATCTCATGATTAGTCTATTCTGGATGGTCCCTTCTGTGTCCTCTGGCCATAAGCCTTGATTTTCCTTTCAAGAGGGAGTTTAGAGGCTTAACTTGGAGTCAGAAAACCAGAATTTTAAATCTTGCCTTTGACACTGACTAGATTTCAGTGAGTCACTTGCTTCCTCTCTGCCTCAGTTTCCCATCTGTAAAATAGAAATAGCATCTTTCTCACAGGGTAATTGTGAGCCTCAAATTAGGCTTCATGTGTGTGTTCACACACACACAAGAGTACTTTGCAAATCTTTTTAAAAAGTATATAAATGACTAACATATATTAACATGCATTGGCCAACCTGCCATCTGGGGGAAGGGGTGGGGGGAAGGAGGGGAAAAATTGGAACAAAAGGTTTTGCAAGGGTCAATGCTGAAAAATTACCCATGCATATATCTGGTAAATAAAAAGCTATAAAAAAAAGTATAGAAATGCTAGCTATTATTGATATTTCTTCATCTATAAAATGAGGGCAGGGAAAGATCTTATTCAAGGGAGACCTACAGAAGAGGACTATCGATTTCTCACTCAGACTCATGGAAGGCAGTGGGCCAGCATGGGCGGAGTGGTGGGTCTCTGTTTCCCCATCTGTAAATAAGGAAGTTGGGCCCCATGGCCTCCTAAGCCCCTTCTAGCTCAGAATGGATGACTCCATGGTCCAGTACTGTTGATTTCTTTTATGCCTGATTCTGTTTTCTCCTCTCCTTGTCTGTGTCCCTCTAGGATGTCAGCATATGTGTGCCATGGTATCATCCACCCTTCGCTGCAGCCCGAGGCTTGTCCTCCTCTTCTGCTCATGAGTGCCGGGGGCCACATTGCAGGTGGGCGGTCCAGGTAAGGGCTTGCTGTGGGGGAGGGAGAGAGGAGGGCTGCTCCCCTGGGGCTGAGGGCTGTTCTGAGCTGCTGTGGGCTGGCCTGAGCTTCCAAGGCTGGGGAAGGATCATTTTTGCTCCCTTCTCTCTTCCATTTGAAGTCTGTCAGGGGCCTGAGACCTGTCACGGGGTGGATTGTAGCTACTGAATTAGCTTTTCCCAGATATTGACTCCCACTTTCTAAATAGGTGAGCATCTGATTTTTGCCTTTGACTGACATATGTGAAGAGACCAGCCTTCCTCCTCAGGGTTGCAAAGGGCCCTGTTATTAGTCATCCTATTGATGTGTTGTAGAGTCAGGGGCCCATTGAGGTTGGAATATTTCTCAAACTATTTGATCTTGTTACTCAGCCCCTACCTCTCCCTTTTACACACACACACACACACACACACACACACACACACACACACACACACACACACACGACTAGCTACCAGCAGCTTTCTATTTGAAGATTAGTGGGTCTGAAATCAGAACATGGATTCTCCCCTCCTGCACTTCCTCCTCAAGCACAGACATACATTTTGAGTTAGGATATAATAATACCTTGTGCTTATGTCCTACTTGATCATTAACCCTGCTCTTCTCAGGTTCATGATTTCAGTGGCTCTTTTTGGGGAATGATCATACCCATTGTATAGATGGGGAAACCAAGGGTCTGAGAGGTGAATCCACAAAGTTTGTTTTAGAATCATCGATTTAGATCAATTCTGATGGACGTGGCTCTCTTCAACAATGAGATGATTCAGGCCAGTTCCAATGATCTTGTGATGAAGAGAGCCCCCTGCACCCAGAGAGAGAACCGTGGGAACTGAGGGAAGATCACAACATAGTGTTTTCATTCTTTTTGTTGTTGTTTTTTGCACTTTGTTTTCTTTCTCATTTTTCTCCTTTTGATCTGATTTTTCTTGTGCAGCATGAAATATATATAGAAGAATTGCACATGTTCAATATATATTGGATTACTTGCTGTGTAGATGAGGGGGTGAGGGGAAGGAAGGGGAAAAAATTGGAACACAAGGTTTTTCAAGGGTGAACGCTGAAAATTATCCATGCATATATTTTGAAAATAAAAAAAAATTAATTAAAAAAAAGAAAAAGAAAAAAAGGTCATAGATTTAAAACAAAGCTAGAGACTTTTTATAAATTAATAAAAAATGAAATTAAATAAAAAAGAAAGTTAAATTAGAACCCAGATTTTCTGAAGCCCAGTTTGGGAATTTAGGATACCTTTGCCATAAAAGATGAGGGGAGTAGCTGACTGTTCCAAAGCCTTTCAGCTTTTTTTTTTTTTTTTTTTTTTTTTGATGGAAAACTCTCCACAAGTCTCAGTGGTAGGTGCTTGACTTTCCACTTGGAAACAGATGTCTCTCTTTATCTCTGGATCTTGAGGGGGGAAAGAAAACTCTTGAAACAAAAGAGAACAGTCTTTCTTTTTCAAGCTGAGTTTGCTCCCGACTGTGAGATCCTGTGATTCTGTGAAAATATGATGGATTCCCTATTACCTTCTTTAGACCCTGATTGGACCTTTCCATCCCATCCCTCCCAGAATCTGGCCTCTCTCCTGGCCTCTGGTTTAGCTCTCCTCTCCATACTGCTGACTCCACAAAATGAATGTTAATAAAATTAAGATTAGCAGTGATTACTATTACAAATATCTGTAGCACCCCTCTGGGACCACATCCCTAATTCACAGTCACAAGCTGCATCTGTAGGGGGTGATTAGCATGTAGAGATTCAAAGGTTCTGTTGGCCCCCACTCCTAAAATTCTGGCCCATGAGCCCCCCTCAGAGAGCTTCCTTTGGAAGTCAGCAGATCAAAGTGAAAGGATTTTCTGAGATGTGGCGCTGCTCCTTCAAATACCCATGGAGTCAATGGGAAGAGTACACATTGAGGGACCGTGTTTCTAATTCCTGTCCCAGATAGTGCAAGGTTCTGGTGTTCCTCTATTCCTTGTCTTCTGGTTTCTACCTGGAAACGTTATCTTTTCTTTGATGTGGGCGCTGCTCAACTGAGTTCCATGAACCCAATTCTCTCTTACGCTCACTTTCAATTGCCAGGTATATTTCTTCCCTGGATCCACAGTTGGCTCTCTTCTCTGCTGCCTCTAACTTTCCTTGGACTATTGCAAGGACTCGAGGCTAAGGCAAAGAGATCCAGAAAGACTTTCTGCCTCATTGTTCTCCATTAGAAGCTATGAAGTCATGCTTTTTACAAAACTATCTACGTTGAGCTCTTGTTTTTTAACTATGTGCAGGGATCAACAGGCTTAGTTTTTTTTTTTAAATTTCCCTAATAGACAATCATTTATTAATTCTCTTTCCTATCTCCCCCAATAAAAAAATAAGCAAAACAAATTCTTTGTAATAAAAATTAATTATAATTGAACAAAAACAAATTCCTGCCTTGTCCAGATCCAGAAATGTACATCTCATTCTTCTTCATCTCTCTGTTAATCAGTCAATCAGCAAACCTGCTGTGTGCCAGGCACTGAGCCACATGCAATGGCTGAATGGAAGATGGACTGGAGTGGAAATAGACTTGAGGCTGGCAGACCCAGCAGCAGCTACTGCAGAAGTCTGGGATGAGGGCTTGCATCAGAGTGGTGGAAATTCAGGAAGGGAGAAGGGGACTGTTAGATGTTGCAGAGTGCAATCAAGAGCCTGGAATACAGGGGTGAAGGAAAAAGAGGAAGCCTATGGTGAATAGTCTTAATTTTTTTTTTTTTTTTAGTAATATATGAAGCTGAGAGGCTAGGGAATTAGGGGAGCCATGGGAAGTTTGAGGAGAGATGAAAAGGTTTGGAAGAGTCGTTGTGGAGAGTAATATAAGGGAGTTATGATAGGATTGCCTCTCAGCAGTGAGAACCCAATTGAAGTTGGGTAACATGAATTCATACTGAACCCAACCTAAATGGTTGTATAATTTTTTCCACCTTTATTCAGCAATAGGAGCAAAAATAACAAATGGTTGAGGTATTTCAGGGCTGATTTTTGGCAGGGAATAAACTTTGAAAATTATAAGGGAGCCAGAAATTCAAGCGAGGACAATATAGAATTGATTTAGTTTATTAAAAAATCAAGATGAGGAGAAGAAGAAAAAACGAATAGTACAGGGAAGATGGCCTGGGACAAAGGATTAGTTTGTGGATGAAGGATAGGTTTGACAAGGGAGTGCTGAGAGGAAGCAGAAAGCCAGATTGCGGTTGACTATGGGAATGGTAGCATGTAGGTAGTTCGTTAAAGCACAGTTCCTTCAGAATCATCCTTAAACCCATAGTTAATAAGTTTAAAGTCTTTCAAACTTGTCTTTAAAACAAATTGTTCTTCTGCTTGCTTACTTCTGTTTGCAACAGCTCATCCAAGTCTTTCCAGATTTTGTTTTTTCTTCATTTCTTATTGTGGAATATTATCTCATTATCATAATTCTATCTTAATTCACTTCTATCAAAATTCACTTACTTGTCTTTGTTGTTGTTTGGTTGCCTTCAGTCTTGTCCAACTCTTCATGATCCTGATTGGAGTTTTCTTGGCAGAGATACCACAGTGCTTTGCCATTTCCTTCTCCATCTCATTTTTACAGATGAGGAAACTGAGGTAAACAGGGTGAGGGTGACTTGCTCAAGGTCACACAACTAGTAAGTGTTTGAGGCTAAGTTGGAATTTAGGACTTCCTGGATCTAGGTCTGACACTATCCACTTCACCACCTATCTGTCCCCATTCCCCAGATGATGGGTATTCCTTTAGTTTCCAGTTCTTTACCACTATAAAAAGAGCTGCTATAAATATTTTTGTACATATGGATCCTTTTCTTTTTTGTTGGATTCCTTTTGGGTAGAGGCCTATTTGTGGTTTTACTGGGTCAAACAATATTCAGAGTTTCATTACTTTTGGGGCATTGGACCAATTCTGAGCTCCACCAACAAAGTGATATTAGGTGAAATCTGTTTTCCTGTATTCCCTCAAATGTCATTTTCCTTTTTGTCATCTTTGTTCGTCTGATGGGTTTAAGTTTCCCTCAATTTGCATTTTTTAAATTCACCCATTCTCAAACTCTTTGGATCCCTTTACACTCTTAAGAATTATTGAGGATCCTCCTCCCACTCCAAGAATTTTTGTTTATATGGATTTTCTCTGATAATATTTATTGTATTAGAAATTAAAATGTGTTAATATTATTATGAACAGTTTTGATCTCATGCATTTCCTGAAAGGCTTTCAGGAATCCCCAGGGTCTCCTGAGTCTACACTTTGAGAACCACTGGTCTAATTATTAGTGATTTGGAACATTCTTTCCCTTCTCATTTTAGTTCCACTGGTTTTATTTGTACAAAAAAAGTGTCTATTTTATCTTGGGCTTAGTTTGTTAAGGGACAAAGTGGATGTGGTTAGTCTTGGATTAGCCAAGGCCAGTTCCCCTTGAAGTTCCATCAGAGACTCTCTTTCAAGCATCATAAAGGGATGACGGGAAGACAAGCCTTTCTACTTCCTTAGTATGTTAATACTTAGCTATCTCAGTTATCTTCCCCTTACTTACACTGATTAAATCAATTGAATGGAGAGTATGGTATCAAATCTCTCCCACTCCAAGAGATAACTTTTGGGGGAAAGGCACCAGCAATGGGAGAGGTCGGGTGTTCCTTCTGTGGGACATCATGGATTTAGAACAGGAAGAGATTGTTAATCCTGTCTGACCTCCTGACCCCCATTTCATCTTATAGAGGAGGAGACT